>NW_006922529.1:205875-207123 GCF_000298275.1 Orycteropus afer afer | reverse complement strand
TTTTTGTATTGTTATTTGGGTGAAAGTTCACATAGCAAAGTCACTTTCCATACAGCAGTTCACACATGCATTGTCTCATGACACTGACTACAATTTACCCCAATGCAACAGCTCCCCTCCCACTTCCTCTCAATATTTACTTCTTCCCTGTGTCCATCCCTCTATGCATTCCTGCCCCCTGAACTGTCTCCCTGTGCATAAACAGCCCTTCTTTCTCCCATGATTGTTCTCTCCAAGGAGTGTATCTACCTCAGATGCATGTTCAACTCATATGCCTGTGTTTTGTTTGGCTGGAAGCCACAGGTGTGTTCTGCCCATTTTTTAATTGGATTGTCTTTTTGATACTTAGGTGTTAAGTTTTCCATAAATTTTAGAGATAAGTCCCTTGTCAGATAAATCATTGCCAAATATTTTTTTCCAATCTGTAGGTTCTATTTTCACTCTTTTGGAGAAGTCTTGATGCTCATAACAATTTAATTTTTAGAAAATCCCAGTCATCTAGCATTAGCCATTAGAGAGATGCAAATCAAAAAACAAGATACCATCTTACCTCATCATCAGTAGCAAAGTTCAACAAGACAGACAATAACAAATGCTGGTGAGGATGTGGAGAGATTGGGACTCTGATACAGTGTTCGTGGAACTGTAAAATGATACAACCACTGTGGAAAACGGTGTGGTGATTCCTTGCAAAGTTGAAAATAGAAATACCATTTGATCCAGCAATCACATTACTAGGTATATATCCTAAAAAAGTGAGAGCCAGGACATGAATAGATATATGCACACCTATGTTCATCACAGCACTACTCACAACAGCAAAGAGAAGGAAACAACCTAAGTGCCCATCAACAGAGGAAATGGATAGCAGAACTATGGTGCATACACACAACAGAATACTAAACAATACTAAAGAAAAATGTTGAATCCAAAAAACACCTCATAACATGGATAACATTGGAGGACATTATGCTGAGTGAAATAAGTCAGTCACAGAAGGACATATATTGTATTAGTCCATTATTGTAAAATGTCAAGGAAAGACAAATAATCCAATTAAAAGACAAATAATCCAATTTAAAAATGGGCAGAAGACATGAATAGACACTTCACCAAAGAGGATATTCAAGCAGCCAACAACACATGAAGAAATGCTCATGATCATTAGCCACTGTTCTGTTGTAATGTGCTGTCAAGTCAGACCCAACTCATAGCAACCCCTCCTTGGGTTTCCAAGGCAGTATCACT
>NW_006922529.1:202657-203830 GCF_000298275.1 Orycteropus afer afer | reverse complement strand
GTATTTGTATATTCTGTAAGAATTCCCAGGTATATAGTAGAGCTGACAAGGGACAAGGTTGTAGTCACTTCTTGGCCACAGCCAGCTATACAGAGGGAGAAAGTAGTTGGACCTGTGGGCTCAGGACCATAGTCACAGGGGACATCAAGCTCAATTGGCATGACATACTACACAAACCATTGCTCCACATCCTACCTCGGCAAGTAACGAGGTGTATGGGATCTTAAAACCTTACAAGCGGCCATCTAGATGCAACGATGGGTCTCTCCTCATCCAGAGCAAAGAAGAATGAAGAAAACCAAAGATTCATGGAAAGAATTAGTCCAAGCAACTGGTACCCTGTGCGATCCTCAGCCTATACAGCTATGAGACCAGAAGAACTACATGGTGCCCTGCTACCCACTGTCAATCACTCTGAGGGGGATCTGCATAGGAGAGCCTGGATAGAATGGGAGAACAATGTGGAAGAAAACTCAAAATCATTTTTAAAAAAAAGAAAAGAAGGGAAGTACAAGGTTTGCTGGTCTGATAGAGCCTGATGGAACCACTGAGACTTTGGCCCCTAGCTGCCCTTCAGGACTGGAATTGAACCCACTCCTGTGGCTTCCAGCCAAACAAAAGACAGGCATATGATGTGAACATTTACACTAGGTAGATACACTCCTTGGAGAGAACAATCATGGGAGAATAGAAGAGCTGTGTTATGCACAGGGAGACACCTCAGAGGGCAGGAGTGCAGGGAAGGAAGGACACATGGAAGAAGTAACTATGGGGAGGAAGTGGGAGGGAAGCTGTTGCATTGTGGTACATTGTAGTCAATGTCATGAGACAAAGTGTATGTGAACTGCTGTAGGGAAAGTGAATTTCCTCTGTGAACTTTCACCCAAATCACAGTTAAAAAAAAAAAAAAGTCAAGGAAAGGTCTATATATGGAAGGAAACTGTCTTTGATGGTTACCAATAGGTAAGAGAAAAGTATTGATTTAGATAAAGGAAAAGGCAATATACTAAAAGCAACTGCTGACACAGTAACACTAAGGAAAAGGAGGATACAGAGAGGTGTAAAAGAGGTACAGACAATAAAGACAAACACTTTTAGATATACAATACTGCATTATCAGTAATAACAAACATTAATCTAGGGGTGGATAGAAAGGTAAACAGGCTAAATGAT
>NW_006922529.1:200550-202271 GCF_000298275.1 Orycteropus afer afer | reverse complement strand
TTATCCTGGATAAAGTGGGATAAAAATGTGGAACAAAACTGAAAATTATAAAAAAAAGATCAAGCTTACTGGTCTGATAGAGACTGGTGAAACCCCCGAGACTATGGCCCCTAGTCACCATTAAGGCCTAGAATTGAACTCACTCCCATGGCTTCCAGCTGAACAATAGAGAGGCGTATAAGGTAAACACTTACACCAGGTAGGTACACTCCTTAGAACAATCCACCCTGGGAGACCAGAAGGACAGTGTTTGCACAGGGAGATAGCTCAGAGGACAGGAACGCATAAGAAAGAAGGAGACAGTGAAAGGGTATCAAGAGGGAGGAAGTGGGAAGAGACTGTAATCAGTATCATGAAACAAAATGTGTATGAATTGTTGTATGGAAAAGGAATTGTTGTGTAAACTTTCACCCAAATTATGATTTAAAAAAAAAAATTGTCAAGGTGGTTCTAAATTCATAGGGAATTGGAAGAGATCCAGAATAGCCAAAGCAATCCTGAAAAGAACAAAGTGGGAGGACTCACACTTCCCAATTTCAAAACTTACAACAAAACAAAACAATAATTAAGACAGTGTGGCACTGACACAAGACATTTATCTATAGTCAACTTATTTTCAACAAGTGTACTAAGGTCATTTAATGGGGAAAAGTAGTCTTTTCAATAAATGTTGCTGGGTCAACTGGATATCCACATGCAAAAGATTGAAGTTGGAACATTATTTCACACCATATGCAAAAATTAACCAAAAATGGATCAAAGCACTAAATATAAGACCTAAAACTATAAAACTCTTAGAAGAAAATATAGGTAAATCTTTATGACCTCAGATTTGGCAATGGAGTCTGAGACTTTACACCAAAAGCATGAGTTGTTGTTGTTGTTTGGCAATGGAGTCTGAGACTTTACACCAAAAGCATGAGTTGTTGTTGTTGTTGTTGTTGTTATGTGCCGTCGAGTTGGACCCAACTCACAGCGACCCCTCCTTGGGTTTCCGAAGCAGTATCACTACAGAAGTAGATTGCCCCATCTTCCTTCCGACGGAAAGCATGAGTAGCAAAAGAAAATTTATCAAAATTAAAAACTTTCGTGATTCAAAGGACATTATTAAGAGAATGATCAGATGATCCATGGAATGGAAGAAGTTCAAAATTCATATATCTGATAAGGGACTTGGACCTAAAATATAAAAAGAACTCTCACAACTCAATAATAAACTGAAAAATAATTAAAGAACGGGAAAAGAACTTAGACATTTCTCCAAGGAAGATATACAAATGACCCTAAGCACATGAAAAAATACTTGATTATCTTTAGTCATAAGGGAAATGAAAATGAAAACCACAATGAAATATAATGTCACCCTCAATAGAATGGCTAAAATCAAAATGTTGCATAATATCAAGTGTTGGTGAGCATGTAGAAAAATCAAAACCCTCATACACTGCCAGTGGGAATGTAAAATGGTACAGCCACTTTAGAGAAAACAATCTAGCAATTCTTCAAATGTTTAAACACAGGTACCATTTACCAGGTGCCATCCACTAACTAACTACATGACCCAGAAATTCTACTCTCAGCCTTATACCCAAGAGAAATGAAAACATATGCCGACACAAAAATATGTACACAAAAGTTTCTGTCAACATTATCCATAACAGTCAAAAGTTGGAAATAATTCAAATGTCCATCAACTGATGAATGAAGAAAACGTGGTATAA
>NW_006922529.1:197992-199000 GCF_000298275.1 Orycteropus afer afer | reverse complement strand
CCTACTTCCGTAGTGATACTGCCTCGGAAACCCAAGAAGGGGTCGCTATGAGTCGGGGCCGACTCGACAGCACATAACAACAACAACAACAACAACTGTCTGAATCTTAGTTACCCCTGAATAAGTACCTAGCACACAGAGGCAATAAATGAATAAATAAATGGCTTGAAGTCTGTCATTCTTCTACACAGGGACTTAGTTTCCTCATCTGCAAAATGAGAAGGGCTGGATATGATATTCTCTGATTTAGCACTGTCCAAGAGAACTTTCTGCAATCATGGAAATATATGTATGTATGATATCCAATACAGTAAGGAGCTCTGGTGGTGCAGTGGGTAATACCTTTATTTGGCTGCTAACCAGAAGGTCAGTGGTTCAAATCCACCAGCTGCTCTGCAGGAGGAAAATGAGCCAATCTACTTTCATGAAGACTTAAAGCCTTGGAAACCAAATGGGGAGGACTGCTATGAGTCGTCAGAATCGACTTGATAGCAGTGGGTTTGGGTTTATCCAATACAGTAGCCACTAGTCACATGTAGCAACTGCACCTAAAATGTTCCCAGTGCAATTAAGGAACTATTTTTTTCTTATTTTATTTAAATTTAAATAGCCGCATAAGGCTTCCTGCTGTTAGTTACTATCAAGTCAATTTTGACTTATAGTGACCTCATGTGACAGAGCAGAACTGCCTTGTATGATTTTCTTGGCTGTAAGCAGATCTCCAGGTCTTTCTCCCACAGAGCTGTGAGGTGTGCCTGAACCACCAATCTTTCAGTTAGCAGCTGAGGGCTTAACAATCGTGCCACCGGGGCTCCTACCCTTGAGGCTAGTGGCTGCCATACTGCACAACACAGCTCTAGGGCATGATCCTGGGTGAAAAATACATTTTACAATGCATCCCAAAAATCACATATTTATGGGGATGTGTATATACACATGAAACACTTCATAAGACAATATTTCCTTTACTACATATGAAACACTGACATGTTATTTTCTAGTCTATTG
>NW_006922529.1:196411-197282 GCF_000298275.1 Orycteropus afer afer | reverse complement strand
CACCAAGCATGATATCCTTCTCTAGAGAATGGTCCCTTCTGACAACATGACCAAAGTAGGTGAGACAAAGTCCAGACATTTTTGCTTCCATATACTATACATTATACTAATGATTATCCTACATGTATGCATTCAATATTTATTGTATAGACTTAACAGAGGTTACTAATTAAGTTGAAGGTGCTTCAGGTTACATCAGCTTTTACTTTGAAAGCTTCATAATCATTCCTTGATACCTGTTAAATGCACATTAAAAAAAAGTGGAAAGAGTAAAATAATGCCTTTAAAGAGTAGAACAACGTTAACATTTTTCCTTTGTTTTTTACACTTTAGAAATGGTCAATTTTGACTTAGCCATGATTCTAACTGGGTTTGGACAGACAGGAGTGGTGATGGATGACACAGTGAAAGTTCTAATAAGGATAAGTAACCAAAAGAAATGGTAGGATGCAAGAGGAGAGAGTGGAGAAAGGAAGTTGTTGGGGTAATGTTCATGAAAAGAGAAAGCTAGGCTTTTATTACTATCACCTGCTCTGAAATTCCAGATGATTTCTTTCCCGCCTGAGAAAGTCCTAAAAATTTTTATCATAACTTCATCTGGCTTATTGGAGAACTACAGAACAAGAACGGATCCCAAGAGATAATGTATTACAAACTTTCAACTATAAAATACTTTAAAAACCTTAATACCACAATCTAGATTTGTTTCTCTGGTCTAATCTTCCACCACTTCCTATCTTTAACTCCTCACTCCAGTCTGAACTATACGCTGTTCTACAAAAGGACCATACTATTCCCTCTTTGGGAGCTCTGGTAGCATAGTGGCTTAAGGCACTTGACTGCTAACCAGAAGGCTGGCGGTTCAAACCCA
>NW_006922529.1:191832-196296 GCF_000298275.1 Orycteropus afer afer | reverse complement strand
CCTCTTTAACTGCCTCACTTCTCCTAATTCTTTAGGTCTTGACTTAGACATCAGTTACTCAAGGCAACCTTTCCATCTCAAGATTAGCCTTAGACTTAATGCCCTTATGTATGCTCTCCCGGTACCTTCTCCTTCCCCACCACTGCACAGTTCTGTAATATTATAATAGCCTGCTTGCTTATCTATTTCCCTTACCAGATTTTAAGCTTTTTAAGAAGAGGGCCTATATTTTGTGTTGTTAGTGCTGTAAAGGTGTTCAATAATTATTGAAGGAATGAATGAATCTAATTTCACCAGCTTTCTCAGTGTCATCCACTATTGTCAATACTTAGAATGTTTTCCCCAGTTCTCTCACAAGCATGAGAGCTTCCCTGTAATCTAAGCCCTAATTATCACAAATTCCTCCGGATGTCTAATAGCCATTATTGTTCATACTATATATTTGATATTTAATACCTTAGCTTGTTAATTATTCTTGTAATGAATAGGTCCAATCTCCTTAACTAAGTTGTACAATTCTTGAAGGCATAACCTTATCAGTTTGTCTTGGTACCATTATCTCTGCACAGTGCCAAGTACATAATAAACATTAAATATTTGTCATTATAGAATCAAAATTTAAGAAGTTATTTGTACCTTTTACAAAGCTGACAATACTTTAAAGTCATACTGATGAACAAGTGGTGGCAATTCTTCTTTTTCTCAATATATAGAAAAACGAGATATACTTAAAGAAAGAACAAATAATAAAAAAACTGTTGTGTGAGAGAGGTAGTAATGGATGCAAATATTAGGAGATATGCTAAAACCATAGATATCTTCATTTGTTAAGGACAAGTAGCCTTATGGCTCCCAAAGTTATCTGTACACACAGATTGTCAACGGACAATCATGTTTACACATAAATTCAGAGTAGTCTATCGTTCAGAAAAAAAAAAAAAGATAATTACAGTTTTGTCCTATAAAAGAGCACTGCCTGTCAGCAAGGGAGCGAACTGGTGTTAACTCAACTTGCCACTTATTTGTAAGTGGCTTGATGTCATATTACAGTGTCCAAATTGGTACTTCCGACTGAGTAAAATATGAAGCATCGGCAAATTGGTCCCAAATTCCAAACTTTACGAAGTAGCCAAGTATTCCTTGCATTTGGAAAGGTAAGCAGGCTGCAAATGGTATTTACCCCATCTCTAAAAGAAAAATTTTAAATCTTAGGAGTCACCAGGGCCCCATGCGCCCTCTGCCCGGTCACCTTCGCCCCCATTTGCCGTTCCCAAAGGTTTTCTTCACCCCTTCCTCTAATTATAAACCCTAACGTACTCTACTTACTCATGCTTGTAACTCTCTGACCCGAGGTCACTAGAGCAACTCCTTTCCTCATAGGTCCCTTTGCCCTTCACCTTACCCCTTCATGTGAACGGCATATCACCTGGTAGATGCCAGTGGCTCCTGAAGCGCCACACTGACGTGACTTCCATTGCGGAACTGGCCCGCGGACAGAGAATAAAGGCCGGATCAAAATCCCTGAGTGTCGGTGTTTTTCGAAAGAAGCCGCCACAGCTGCCCAACGCCAAAAAGATACAGCGGGCAGCGCCATCTTGAGCGAGGGAAGAGGAACCAAGAACAGAGGATTGTGGGACGCGGGCGGACCAAACTCGGCTCCCTTTAGCTTCTCTCCCCTCCCCCTCGTTTCACCAGGACTGTTGTTGTTGTTGTTGT
Organism: Orycteropus afer afer; assembly: GCF_000298275.1. Lineage (NCBI taxonomy): Eukaryota > Metazoa > Chordata > Mammalia > Tubulidentata > Orycteropodidae > Orycteropus > Orycteropus afer. Next base: position 194,580 of record NW_006922529.1, on the reverse strand, counting down.
TATGTGCCGTCGAGTTGGCCCCGACTAATAGCGACCCCTCCTTGGGTTTCCGAGGAGGCAGTATCACTACGGAAGTAGGATTGCCCAACCTTCCTTCCGAGGAGTGGCTAGAGACCAGAAATAACTTTCATTTGAGGATTTGGACGCTTTGACGCTGCCACTTTTTCTTGTAGGCTTCCCGCTTTGCGTTTTTCCTCACACAGCTTGCAATATTGAGGAAGCTTTGTCTTTCTTTTTTTGTCTTAGAGTTAAATTTGAACGCCAAGGCCAGGTTAAATTGGAATTTCAGACAAACAATGAATCATGTTTTAGTATGAGTATCTCCCAAATAGGGAGCTCTGGTGGTGCTGTGGTTAAAGCATTGGGCTACTAACCAAAAGGTTGGCTGTTCAAACCCACACTCTGAGAGCAGAAAACGATGAGGCAGCCTGCTTCTGTAAAGATGTATAGCCTTGGAAACCGTATGAGACACTTCTATTCTGCCTACTTTGAGGCCATTGGACTAGATGGCAGTTGAGATGGCAGTGGGATGACAGTGGGGCAGCTCCCAAATACTGCATTTGCTAAATCTGGCAACCCTATCTTGTCCTTCATTGGAATCTTGGTGCTTCCAACTCAGTATCATGCTCTACTCTCCTTTTTCCTTATGAATATTTTTATCTTCACTATTCTGTGCACTAATAGAGTTGAACTACAGACAATTTCCCTTGGGAGGAGGCTTTATCTGTTAAATGCACTGCCTCTCCATCTTGGAAGCGTTTTCATTTGACTAACAGTTCTTCCCTTTAGTACAAACCTTGGGACAATATTCCTTTAGGTCTATTGCCCTTGGTACAGTTGCATGCACACACACACACACACACACACAGCGTTACTCTCCTAAAGTTGTCTCTCTTTCTAGCCCTACTTTTTGCTTTCTGCAGCATCCCTAATTATTGCTAAACAGCTACATTGTCTAAAAGATGGTAAAGTTTAAAGGTATGTAAAGAGACAATGTTTAAAGACAAATTGATACTCTTTTTTCACCACTACCATCAAATAAAACAATATCAAAATACATTTATGTTTATCTGGAAAACTGCGTTTCCAAGTGTAATTGTTGCCCAAAACCTTGGAGATCATAATGCAGCTGCAATTTTATATTCATTGCTGCATCTTTAAACCTTTCACACTGACAGGCATTTCACAAAAAACAAACTCACTGTCATCCAGTCCATTCTAACTCAGCGAGCGACCTCCTTTGGGTTTCTGAGGTGGTAAATCCTTACAGATGTAGATTGCCCAGTCTTTCTTCTGCAGAGTGGCTGGTGGGTTTGAACCCCCAGCATTGACAGGCAATTATGAACTTATTTAGAGGTACTGTGGACTAATGACAAGTCCAGTGAAGACAGGGCATATATAATTGCCCCTGCAGTTAGGTTTTCCTTGCTCCAAGATTCATATTGCACTGTAGGTTTCCAGGGAAAGTAATGCTTGAGCTGAGTTATTTAAAGAATACAGAATTTTCTTATTTAAGAAGTTGAAGGAAGTCCATGTAAAGGAGTTCATGCTTGAAAGCAAGATAATATAAGAAAGCATCATTTTTAGATTTGGGAATCTAGGGAGTGTGTGACAGTGTAGTAGAAGCTGAACCTGGGTGAGCAGAGGCTTGATGGTGAAGGACCCTGTATTTTATTCTAAGAAGGTAATACTTTATTCTGTAACCAGTGAAGCGTTTTGATCAGGAAAGGAACAGAGATATATTTGTATGTACATTAAACTACTCTGGTTTAAATGGGAAGGCTGGATTGGAAGGAGTTCAGATTGGAGTTACGAAGCTAATGCATAGTTCAGCCGTAAAATAAAGGCCTGAGCCTGGCAGTAGTAGTGACAGTAGATGGATTGCAGAGATATTAAAGAGGTAGAATTGACAGCACTTGGCGACTAAAAACGAGCCCTGGTGGTGCAGCAATTAACTACTCAGCAGCTAACTAAAAGTTTAGAGGTTCAAACCCACCATTTGTATAAGGGAAAAAGATGTGGCAGTTTGCTTCCATAAAGATTACAGCTTTGGAAACTATGAGGCAGTTCTACCCTGTCCAACAGGATTACTAAGAGTTGCAATTAACTCCATGGCAATAGATTTGGTGACTAAATGGGTGTTTCTGGCTTATTGCCTTATTGGCAATCAGTAATGGCTTCTTCTAGGAATAACCATATCAACATCAATAAATATTTACTTATCTAAAGGAGCTCCGATGGCGTGGTGCCTAAGACACTTGACTACTAACCAGAAGGTTGGTGGTTCAAACCCACCAGCCACTCCTCAGAAGGAAGGTTGAGCAATCTACTTCTGTAGTGATACCACCTAGGAAACCCAAGGAGGAGTCGCTATAAGTCAGGTGTTACTCGACGGCACATAACAACAACAACAACAAGAGGCAATATAAGGAGCTCTGGTGGAGCAGTGTCTAAAGCATTTGACTGGCAATGTTTTTTTTTTTTTTTTTTCCTTTCAGAGGCAATGAATTTTAGAGCAAGAAAGACCTCAGAAATCAGACTCTAAAGATGATTTCTCAAGATTCTTAAGTGTCTTTAAAATCACTACAGGCCTTATTGGTCTGGTGAGGTCTTTAAATGGAGTCAATATATTTTTACTGAAGTGCTAACCAGAAGGCTGGCAGTTCAAATCCACCAGCTACTCCTCGAAAGGAAGGTTGGGCGATCTAGTTCCGTAGTGATGCCCTCTGGGAAACCCAAGGAGGGGTC
>NW_006922529.1:190092-191498 GCF_000298275.1 Orycteropus afer afer | reverse complement strand
CTCTGGTAGCATAGTGGCTAAGACACTTGCCTGCTAACCAGATGGCTGGTGGTTCAAACCCACCAGCCACTCCTCAGAAGGAAAATTGGGCAATCCTACCTCCGTAGTGATACCACCTCGGAAACCCAAGGAGGGGTCGCTATGAGTCGGGGCCAACTTGATGGCATACAACAACAACAACAACAGTGGCTTCAACAATAGGCTCAAACATAGCAACCAATGTAAGGATGGTGAAAGATGGGGCAGTGTTTTGTTTTCTTGTATGTAGGATCACTATAAGTTGGAACTGACTTGACAGCACCTCACAACAACAACAACAATTCTCATTGTAAGCCACCTTCTCTTAGTAATATAGATAGCATTGTACTACACAAATACCCGTTCTATCATTAGCTTGTTGATGTTGTTAGGTGCTGTCGAGTCATCTCCAATTCATAGCCACCCTATGTACAACAGAATGAAACACTGCCCAGTCCTGTGCCAGCTGCACAATTCTTGCTATACCTGAGATCATCCTTGCAGCCACTGTGTCAATTCCTCTTGTTCAGGGCTTTCCCTCCACTTTACCAAGCATAATATCCTTCTCCAGGGAATGGTCCGCTCTGCCAACATGACCAAAGCAGGTCAGATGAACTGGCCATCCTTGCTTCCAAGGGGCATTCCGGCTGCACTTCTTGCAGGACAGATTTGTTCATTCTTTTGGAAGTCCAAGATACATTCGGTATTCTTCACCAACACCAAAACTCAACAGCATCAACTCTTCTACAGTCTCCCTTATTCTTTGACCAGCTTTCACATGCATATGAGATGATTGAAAGATACCATGGTTTGAGTTAGGCACACCTTACTTTTCAAAGAGACATCTTTGCTCTTTGACACTTGAAAGAGGTCTTTTGCAGCAGATTTGCCCAGTGCAATACGTCATCTGATGTCTTGATTGCTGCTTCCATTGATATTGATTGTGGAACCAAGAACTATGAAGTCTCTGACAACTTCAATCTTTTCTCCATTTATCGTGATGCTGCTTATTGATCCAGTTGTGAAGATTTTTGTTTTCTTTATGTTGAGGTGTAATCCATACTGCAGACTGTAATCTTTAATCTTCATCAATAAGTGTTTCAAGTCATCCTCACTTTCAGCAAGCAAAGTTGTGTCATTTGCGTATCACAAGGGGTTAATGAGTTTTCCTCCAATCCTGATGCCACGTTCTTCATATAGTCTAGCTTCTTTGATTATTTGCTCAGCATACAAATTGAGCAAGTATGGTGAAAGGATACAACCCTAACTCATTCCCTTCCTGATTTTAAACCATGCAGTATCTCCTTGTTCTATTTGAATGACAGCCTCCTGGTCTATGTACAGGTTCCCCATGAGTACAATCAAGTGTTTGGGAATTCCCATTCTTC
>NW_006922529.1:187537-188030 GCF_000298275.1 Orycteropus afer afer | reverse complement strand
TCTGGTTTTCAGTCATTGGTGTTCACTGTGTCAAATCTATTCTTTAAATCATCTCTAAATTAAGGAGGGATATAATCAAGGTCATCTTTTGGCTCTCGTGGACTTGTTTAACTGTCTTCAGCTTCAACTTGAACTAGCATATTAGCAGTTGATTGTCTGTTCCACAGTCAGATCCTGGCCTTGTTTTGGCTGAAGATATTGAGGTTCTCCATCGCCTCTTTCCACAGATGTAGTTGATCTGATTCCTGTGCACTCCACCTGGCAAAGTCCACATGGATAGCTGCCTTTTTTGTTGTTGAAGAAGGTATTTGCAATGAATAAGTTGTTTGTCTTGCAAAACTCTATCATGCGATCTCCAATGTGATTTCTATCACCAAGACCATATTTTCCAACTGCTGGTGATTCTTACTTGTTTCCAACTTTTGCATTCCAATCACCACTGATAATCAACAAATTTTGATTGCATGTTTGGTCAATTCAGACTGCAAAAGTT
>NW_006922529.1:170389-170863 GCF_000298275.1 Orycteropus afer afer | reverse complement strand
GACTATGGTCCCAAGCCCACAGGTTCATCTACTTGGTCCCTCTGGGTAGCTGGCTGTGACCAAGCAGTGACCACAACCTTGACCCTTGCCAGCTCTACTATAGACCTGGGAATTCTGATCATTCACATACACTTATAGGACCATTGTCTGCCAACCCTATACATGTTCTTGGATACACTCCCCATTTCATAGATATACCTAATCATTTAGCCTGTCCACCCATCTATCTACCCATATACCCATGTTTGCCTTCACTAACAACACAGTATTGTATGTGCAAAAGGGTTCATATTTGTTGTCTGTACCTCCGATGTCCCTCTCTATGTCATTCTCATGCTCAGTGCTGCCATATCGGTCACTCACATTTGGTACATTGCCCTTCCCTTCACCCAAATCAATACTTATCTCTATCTATCTAACAGCTTTCCCTCCCCTCCCCTCCACCCCTGGTAACCAACAAAGAAAATTTCCTTC
>NW_006922529.1:163754-169620 GCF_000298275.1 Orycteropus afer afer | reverse complement strand
CATATAAAGTTAGTGATTGGTTTTTCCATATCCCTAAAGAATGTTGATGAGATGTGGGTGGGATTGCATTGAATGTATAGATTGCTTTGGGTAGAAGTAACGTTTTCACAATGTTCACTCTTCCTATCCACAAGCATGGGATGTTCTACCATTTATGTAGATCTCTTATGGCTTCTTGAAGTAGTTTTTTTTTTTATAGTTTTCTTTGTAGAGGTCTTTTGTGTCCCTGGTAAGATTTATTCCCAAGTATTTTATTATTTTTGGTAGCTGTTGAAAACGATATTGATTTTCTTTTTCTTTTTCAGCAATCTCTTTGCTGGTGTGGAGGAATCCAACTGATTTTTGGATGTTGTATTTGCAGTTTTTTTTATGATATCTAATTTTTCATTTATTTTGTCAATCTGTTTTTGTATTGCTTTCCTATATTATTTTAGAATTTTGTCTTTTTTTCCCCTTGATTTTGTCAATCTTTTCTTTGATCAATCTTTCAATCCATTAATGGTACTGAAATATAATTATTTTGAACTTCTTATCAGGTAGTTCCAATGCCTCTTCTTCTACAAGGAGATTTTCTGGCTCTGTATTCTGGTCCATTGTTTGTACTACTTTATATTGTTTCTTTGTGTAAACTAGCTTTATCCTTCTTGTCGGAGACATTATGATGTCATTGTATTTATATTTAATTGGTGACTGTATGTTGGTGTGATTCATTCTCTTTTTTTTACTTTATTTTCTTTTGATATATCTGAGTGAGTGAGACTGCTGAAGTACTCTATTTGCTAGTTTGGCAGCACGTAGGCACTCACCACTTGTCTCCCTGTGGGTGTGACAGAAGATGAGATTGTGGGCACAGATCTCTGATAGCTTTTTGTGTAGAGCAGCTGAGGGTGGTTGGGCTGGTTGCAGTGTAGTAAATTACTTAGTGTGGCTTTTCTACCCATAAGTCTTTGTAAACTCCAAGGTGGGATTTGCTATGAGCAACTGAGTTGCTCCTGATTGCTGAAGTTGTCCACCTGGAGTAGTTCTGCTAGGAGCGGCACAAAACAGTGTTCTGGGAGGTTCCTACTCTCTCTTAGGTGTTTAGGATTCTGATGTTATGATTGGTTGGTTTGGCCACTCTGCTGGGCTCAAAAAGAGACCTCCTAAAGGCATAATTCTCTCTCTGACTGCTGGTTGAGGAAAACGTGCTGCTGAAAGAGACACATGCTCCTGAAAGAGACACATGCTGCTGGGAAAGAGACGCAAGAGACACACATTGCTGAGTAAGACACCGAGGGGCATGCACTGCTGGGAAAGAGACTCTGAGAGACTTGGCTGAGAGACGGTGGGCTGAGAGGGAGACTGAGCAGTTTTTCCTGAACTTGAGTTGTAGCCTGGTGCTTCCCTAATAAACCTCATAATCTGTGAGTTCTGTGTGGCCACTGCAGTGAATTATTGAACGCAGGAGAGAGGTAGGTGGTGGGTGCTTTGGGAGGAACGCTTGAAGAAAGGGCTGGAGGGAGGCAGCATGTCTGGCCTCGCAGGAATAGGCCTTGGGCTATTGATGGTAATTCTGTCTTACTCTTGTGGGATTCAAGGAGGTCAGAACATGTGGCCTCCTTGCCCTTTTTGCACTGGTACTGGCTTCTTTCTATCATTTGATCAGCTGGTGCAGAAGCAGGTAGTTGGCCTTTCCCAGTGGGTGGGACTGCAGGAAGTGTGGATGTGGTTGGGTCATGTGGGTACAGTTGCTATCTCCCACCAGGTGGGACTAAAAAAAAACAACAAAATAATAAAAACAAGATAATGGAAAACACAAACAGCATAAATAAGCAACAGTAATTACAAAAAGAAAAAGAAAAGAGGACAAGAGAAGGACAAGGAGAAAAAAGAAAAAATATCTGAGGAGAGGGTAAAAGGAAAGAGAGCAACAGAAAAAGACTATTAAAGAACAAAATAAGAAAAACAAAAACATGGGATGAGGAAAACAAAAAAGAAAAAGAAGAAGAAAAGAAAAAATGAGGAGAAAGAAAAGCAAAAAAGAAAAAGAAAAGAAAAGAAAGAAAGAACCTGGGAAAGAAAAGAACAGAAAAATTAAAAGGAAAAAAAGGAAGAACAAAAAGAATTTTTTTAAAAAAGAAAACTAGGGGGAGCGGGACACCCAGGTAGTTTTCCTGCTGGCCAAGGAGGTGGTGGGGAATAGGGCACCTGTTTCCAGAAGGAGTGGCTGGGAGCACAGTGCCTCATCTCAGAATTAGTTCCCACCTACCCAGAAGGCAATTGGGACAGGGAATCTAATCACAGACAAGTTCCCGCTGCCTCAAATGATAGCTGGTAGCAAGGAATCTGCTTTCAGAAGGAGCTCCTGCTATTGCAAATAGCATTTAAAGACAGGGAATCTGGTCCCAGAGAAAGCTCCTGCTGCCTCAAAATTCAGCTAGGTGCAAGTCCACTGCTCCCAGAAAAAGTTCCTACCATCCCAAAAAGTACCTGGATGTAGAGCACCTGGTGCCAGAAAAAAATTCCTGCCAGCCCAAAAGGTCACTGGGAGCATGGCAGCTACTCCTAGAAGTAGTTCCTGTCCACTCAGAATGCAGCTAGGGGCAAGTCATCCAATCCTGAATGGAGTCCCTGGTAACCCAGAAGACGTCCAGGGGTAGGGCACCTGGACCTGGAAAAAGTTGCCACCAGTCCAAAAGGTGACCAGATGCAAGGTGCTCAATTCCAGTGGGATCCCTCACTGGCCACCAAAGCCACTGTCAGAAGGGCAACCCATCCCAAGAAAAGGTCTCAAAAATCATCTAGGTGCAGGGCCGCTGCTCCAAGGAAACGTTCCTACTGTCCCAAAGGCAGTTGGGTCCAGGGCACCTGGTCCCAGAAAAAGCTCTCACTGACCCAAAAGGTGGCTGGAAGCAGAGCGCCCAGTCCCAGAACCAGCTCTTGCCCACTCAGAAGGCAGCAGTGTGCTTGTCAGGAATGGAATTCCTGCTGGGGTGGGGGATGACCACACCTCTGTTCACTGGGAGAATGTGGGGTACAAGGGGGAACAAGGAGAATATTGCACCTTTCTGGTCACCAGCCACCAGTGTGGTTGCCTGTGCAGTCCTTAGCAAACAGAGCTGATTATCAGGTTGCTATCCTGATCAAAATGCTGCTTGTATATATTCAAAATGGCTACACTGTGAAGCCAGTTGAGCATTCATTGCTCCATTTGTTTCATTATTGATTGTTTTCATTCAGCTTCTTCTACTAGTCAGTATTTAATACACTTCTTCATCTTTCCCTTTGAAAATCAGGGTTCCAGGATTATCCTCTGAATCTGTTTCAATTGGTTGCTTGTTTTATTGTTGTAGAGGGTCTGTGTAGCTTGTCTGCCATCTTGCTTGAAGTCCTTTTCACATCTTAATTTTAAGAAGAAAAGAGAAACAAACAACAACAACAACAAAAAAAGATTTTAAGTCTTACATCTGTATCTGAGCCCTTTATGAGCCATTGGATTTCAACTTTATTAACTGTTCTGACTTTGAACTTCCTCTTCATTTCTGATCCCTGGAGAGTTCTTTTGATGGCTTTAAAGCTTGTTTTGATTGTTGTTACTGTGTGTCATTGAGTTGATTCTGACTCACAGCAACCCTGTATACAAGAGAAGAAAACACTGCCCAGTTTTCTGTCATCCCTACAATTATTGCTACATTTGAGCCTATTGTTGCATTTCCCCATAGGTTTTCCTAGGCTGTTATCTTTACTGGAGCAGACTGTCAATTCTTTTCTCCCATGGAGTGGCTTGTAGGTTCAAACCATTGACCTTCTGGTTAGCAGCTGAGCACTTAACAATTACCCCACCAGAGCTCCTTCCTTTGACACTTAACAGTGCATTTTTTAAACCATGGGGGCTTTGTTTGGAGCATTTATTCAGCATTTATTATGTTCTAGGCACAGCACTGGATGTCTTAATTTCTATTATCCAATTTAATCCTCTCACATGCCCATATGAAGTAGGTACTATTATAATCCCCATGTTACAAATGAGGAAAAGGAAGCTTACAGCTTGTACAAGAACACATAGTTTGGAAGTGGTAGAGCTGATAACTTAATCCAAAGGGTCTAACTGCAGTGCCCAAGTCCTTCACACTATGCCATAGAATGTTTTAGTCATTATAGTAATTAGCATAAAAATTAATTGAAAAATACCTGTAAATTTTTAGTCAGGTTTGAAACTTCATAAAAGTTTAGGGATTTGAATCAAATTTATTGCTTAATCTCAAGGGAGAAAATATGAATTTTTAAAAATTTTATTGTGATTTGGGTGAAAGTTTACAAAGCAAATTCATCTTCCATACAGTTCACATATACGTTGTCTCATGACATTGACTGCAATCTCTCCTCCCACTTCCTCCACATAGCAGCCTCTTCCTTGTGTCCTTCCTTCCCATGCACTCCTGCCCATGAGCTGCCTCCCTATGCATACACAGCCCTTCTATTCTCCCATGATTGATCTCTCCAAGGAGTGTATCTACCTAATGGAAATGTTCAGCTCATATGCCTATCTTTTGTTTGGCTGGAAGTCACAGAAGTGGGTTCAATTCCAGACCTGAAGGGCAGCTGGGGGCCATAGTCCCAGGGGTTTCACCAGACTCTATCAGACCAGCAAACCTAGTCCCTTTTTTTTTTTAAATGATTTTGAGTTTTGTTCCACATTGTTCTCGCACTCTATCCAGGATCTCCTACATAGATCCCCCTCTGAGGGGTTGACAATGGTAGCTGGGCGCCATCTAGTTCTTCTGGCCTCAAAGTCATAAAAGCTGAGGATCACATGGTGTACCAGTCCCTTGGACTAATTGTTTCCATGCATCTTTGGTTTTCTTTATTCATCTTTGCTCTGGATGAGGAGAGACCCATCATTCCATCTAGATGGGTGCCTGCAAGCTTTTAAGATCCCAGTCACTATTTGCCAAAGTAGGATGTGGAACAATGTTTTTGTGTAGTATGTTAATGCCAATTGAGCTTGATGTTCCCTGCAACCATGGTCCCAAGCCCACAGGTTCAACTACTTGCTCTCAAGGGGGAAAATCTTTTGCAAACTTATAAATGAACAGTTTTTTGTTTTATAAAATAAACATGTCTTAATTCTTTTCATGTATAATTATAACAGCTATTAATCATTAAGAGCTTAATCTGTAAGGAGCTCTGGTGGCACAGTGCCTAAGGTATTTGACTGCTAACTAGAAGGCTGGCAGTTCAAACCCACCAGCTGCTCCATGGAAGGAAGATGGGACAACCTACTTTCATAAACACATGCTCTGCCTCAGAAACCCAATGGAGTAGCTATGAGTTGGAATTGAATCAAAGGCAGTGAGTTTGGTTTTTTGTTTACTCTGTAACAGTGACTTGCTACATGATTTCATCTAATCCACTAAATGTTGTATGAGGTAGGTCATATTATAATAACCTTATTTTTCTGTTGAGGTAAACTGAGGCTTGAAGAGGTAGGAAAGTTGCCTTAGATTGCTTACTTAGTAAGCACCAGAGCCAAGACTCAAACTTCAGCTTGACCCCAAAGTGTGTGTTGTCAACTTAAACTGTGCTGCCTTTTTACGTATGTGTCGACATGGCCCATATAGTTTAGTGGGCATGCCAACTCTGTGCTCGCTTCCTAATAACCTAGACAACCTTGTGCATTTTAAAGAAATGATCAAGCTTTTTCTTTTCTTTTTTTTTTCCCTGACTCATAGCGACCCTGCGGGGCAGAGTAGAACTGCCTCATAGGGTTTCCAAGGCTATAAATCTTTTATTTTATAAAAAATACATTTTATTGAAACATAATTTATGTAAAGTGAAATACACAAACCTAAAGTGACATGGATCAGTGCTTTTTTTTTTTTTTTTT
>NW_006922529.1:161732-163491 GCF_000298275.1 Orycteropus afer afer | reverse complement strand
CATAGTGCCTAAGGCACTTGACTGCTAACCAGAAGGCTGGTGGTTCAAACCCACCAGTCACTCCTCAGCAGGAAGGTTGGGCAATCTACTTCCGCAGTGATACCACCTTGGAAATCCAAGGAGGGGTCGTTATGAGTCGGGTCCAACTCGATGACACATAACAACAACAACAACAATATTCCATTGTCTATGTACCATAGTTTGGATATCCATTCTTCTGTTGATGGGCACCTGGGTTGTTTCCATCTTTTTGCTGTTGTTGTAAATAGTGCTGTGATAAACATGGTGTGCATATATCTGTTCTTGTCCTGGGATATATAGTTAGTAATGGGATTGCTGGGTCCAATGGTATTTCAAATTCCAACTTTTTAAGGAATTGCCATACTGCTTTCCACAGTGGTTGTATCATTTTACAGTTCCATCAGCAGTGTATGGAGTCCCAAACTCTCCACATCCTCAATAGCATTTGTTCTTTTCTGTCTTGTTGACTTTGCCATTAGTGCTGGGGTGAGATGGTATCTCATTGTTGTTTTGATTTGTATCTCTATGATAGCAAATGATCTTGAGCATTTCTTCATGTATTTGCTCGCTGCCTGAATATCCTCTTTGGTGAAGTGTCTATTCATGTTTTCTACCCATTTTATAATTGGATTGTTAATCATTTTGTTGTTGAGGTATTGGAGCTTTCTATAAATTTTAGGGATAAGTTCTTTGTCAGATATGTCATTGCCAAATTTTTCCAAATCTGTAGGTTCTCTTTTGACTCTTTAGGAGAAGTCTTTTGAAGTACATAAAATGTTAATTTTTAGAAGGTCCCATTCATCTAGTTTATCTTCTGCTGTTTGTGCATTTTGGGTTATGCTAGATAGTCTACTTATGCCATAAATTAGGGCCCCTGAATTTGCCCCTATTTTTTCCTTTATAGTTTAGGTTTCACAATTAAGTCTTTGATCCATCTGGAGTCATTTTTTGTGTGTTGTGTGAGGTCTGGATCTTGTTTCATTTTTCTGCAAATGGATATCCAGTTTTGCCAGCACAGTTTGTTAAAGAGACCATCTCTTCCCCATTTAATGGATTTCAGCCCTCTGTCAAAAATCAGCTGATCTATTTCTGGGTTCTCAATTCTGTTCCACTGGTCTGTATGTCTGTCATTGTATCAGTACCAGGCTGTTTTGACTACTATGAATGTACAGTAGGTTTTGAGATCTGGGAGTATGAAACCTCCGACTGTGTTCTTTGCTTATTCAAGGTCTCTTTCCTTTCCATAAAAAGTTAGTGATTGGTTTTTCCATATCCTTAAAGACTGCTGATGGAATCTGGATTGGGATTGCATTGAATGTACAGATTTTTTTGGGTAGTGTTGACATTTTTACAATGTTCAATCTTCCTATCCACGAGCATGGTATGTTCTTCCATTTATGTAGATCTCTTATGATTTCTTGGAGTAGTGATTTGTAGTTTTCTTTGTACAGATCTTTTGTGTCCTTGGTAGCTAATGTAAATGGCATTGATTTCCTTATTTCTGTTCAGCAATCTCTTTGATGGTGTAGAGGAATCCAACTGAGTTTTGTATGTTGATCTTGTATCTTACCACTATGCTAAATCTCTCAATTCATTCCAGTACTTTTTTTCTGAGTCTCTTGGGTTTTCTGGGTATAGGATCACATCATCAGCAAATAGAGATAGTTTTACTTCCTCCTTACCAATATGGATGCCTTTGATTTCCCTTTTTTGCCTTATGTCCTGGCTAGGACTTCCA
>NW_006922529.1:159671-161584 GCF_000298275.1 Orycteropus afer afer | reverse complement strand
TCCTTTGTTTTATTTATGTGATGGATGGCGTTGATTTTTGTGGTAGTTAAGGTTATTGTCAACTTGGCTGAGCCTGGTTGAGTAGCTGGGCAGCTGGAGTTAGTTATTCCCCATGATGAGATTGGCAATCAATTCCATGGTGGAATCTGCTGGGAGCAGCTAGGTAGCTGCTTTAGGGATGTGATCTGCTTTCCGTATATAAGGAGAAGATTTGGGATTGGTCTCTAGCCTTTTGGCATGCTTGGACCCTGCATGTAGCCAAGTCATTGATCAAAAGCCTGCCATGCCCTGCCAATCTTGGGACTTCATCTGGACTTGAATTAGTGGCCCTTCATGTTGTTTGGTAACATTGGGACTGTACCTTTTTACTTGTCAACCTTGGGCTTATCAGCCTCAGCAGTCAGTAGCTGTCTGAGTGAAGAGAAGCCTCCAGTTTCAGTGTGCAGGGATCAGGAGACAGAGCTGAAACCCAAGGTTGAGGAGCTTTCACCCAACCCCTAGAGCCTGGCACTTTGAACTCAGACTTAAAGCCTCCAAAATTGTAAGAGACTAAGCTCCTGTTTTTTCAAGCCATCCCATTTGTGGTATCTTCTGTTAGCATGTCACTAGGTAACCAGAACAATTGTTTTTCTAGTGTTGAACCATCCTTGCATGCCTGGTATGAACCCCACTTGATCATAATGTATTATTTTGTTGATACGTCATTAGAGTCTATTGGCTAGTATTTTGTTGAAGATTTTTGCATCTATATTCATGAGGGATATTCGTGTGTAGTTTTCCTTTTTAGTGATGTTTTTGCCTAGTTTTGGTATCAAGGTTATGCTTCCTTCCTAAAATGAATTTGAGAGGATTCCATCCTTTTCTATGTTCTGGAATACTTTGAGTAGAATTGTTGTCAGTTCTCTGAATATTTAGTTGAATTCACTAGTGAAATCGTCTGGGTCAGGGATTTTTTTTGTTGTTGGTAATTTTCCTATGATCTGTTCACTTTCTTCTTTTATTATGGGTCTGTTTAAATTTTTCACATCAGCCTCTGTCAGTTTAGGTAAGTAGTATGTTTCCAGAAATCTGTCCATTTCTTCCAGATTTTCAAATTTGTTGGAGTATAGTTCTTTATAGTATCCTGATATTATCTTTTTGATTTCTGTTGGTTCTGTTGTGGTATCACCCAATTCATTTCTTATTTGTGTTATTTGTATTCTCCATCTCTTTTCCTTTGTTAAATTTGCTAATGTTTTTTTCAATTTTATTAATCTTTACAAAGAACCAACTTCTAGTCTTGTTGATTTTTCCTATTGTCTTTCTAATTTGTGTTTCACTTATTCCTGCTCTAATCTTTATTATTTCTTTTCTTCTGGTGACTGTAGGCTTTTTTCCTGCTCTTTTTCAAATTGTTGGAGATGTTGGGTTAAGGTGTTGATTTTGGCTTTTTCTTCTTTTTTGATGTGTGCATCTATTGGTAAAAATTGCCCTCTGATCACTGCTTTTGGTGTGTTCTGAAGATTTGGACATGTTGTGTTTTCATTCTCATTTGATTCAAGGAATTTTTAAATTTCATTCTTTATTTCTTCTATGACCCAGTCATTCTTAAGGAGGGTGTTACTCAGTTTCCATGTGTTTGCTCTTTTTCCATTCATCTTCCTATTGTTGATTTCTAACTTTACAGCATTGTGATCTGAGAAGATGCTTTGCAGTATTTCAATGTTTTTAAATTTATTTAGGATTGCTTTGTGGCCTAACATGTGGTCTATCCTGGAGAATGTTCCATTTGCACTGGAAAAGAATGTATATTGTGCTGTTGTTGGGTGAAGTGCTCTGTAGATATCTGTAAGGTCCAGTTGGTGGATTGTATTAAGTTCTTCTGTGTCTTTGTTAAGTTTCTTTCCAGTTGCTCTCTCTGTGATTGAAAGTGG
>NW_006922529.1:157046-158440 GCF_000298275.1 Orycteropus afer afer | reverse complement strand
CTAGTTATATAATTCTTGGTTAGAAATTTTTTCTTTCAGGGTTTTGTATATACCATCCCATAGCTTTCTCTTCTGCATGGTTTCTGCTGAGAAATCGCCACTTAGTCTTATTTGTTGCCATTTGTAGGTAACTTTTGTTTTTCCCATGCTGCTTTCAGGATTCTTTCTATTCTTTGATTATGGTGAGTTTGACGATGATATGTCTAGGTAATTTTCTTTTGGGATCTATCCTGTTTGGGGTTCATTAGATTCCTTGAATACCTATATTATCCTCTTTCATCACACTAGGGAAATTCTCTTCCAACAAATCATCAACTACCTTCTTTGTGGTTTTATCTGTCTCCTCCTGTGCTGGAATTCTGATTACACCTAGATTATTCATGTTGATAATATCCCACATGAATCTTACACTTTCTTCATTTTGTTTTGATCTTTTTTCTGATTGATCCCTTTACAAAGAAGTATTGAGGTATTTGTCTTCAATTTAACTAATTCTGTCTTTCATTGATTCAATTCTACTCCTTTGTGCATTCAATGTGTTTTCTATTTCTGAAAGTTAATATTAATCTTATGGATTTGTACCTGTAGATTTTGTATCATTTCTAATTTTTCATTTATTTTGTCATTTTGCTCTTGTAGGGTCTTTTGAAATTGTTCTAGGGTTTCTTCATGTTTTCCTTAATTTTGTCAGGGTTTTCCTTGATCTGTCTCTCAATCTGCTGCAGGTACCTAGCTATACTTCTTTTGCATCCCATATCAGGGAGTTCCAATGCTGCTTCCACCTCAGGGATGTGTTCTGGGTCTGTCTCCTGCTTCCTTGTTTCTACCACTTTATCTGCTTCTTTGTGTGGACTGTGATGGTCTGTTGTTTCCAAGGCATCATGGTGTTGTTGTATTTAGATCTCTGTTAATTGTTTGTGAAGAGTAGCCAAGGGTGATTCAGGCTCTTCTTGGTCGTTTTTTATTGTTGGCCCGTTGATGGAGAAGGAAGTAGTGACTCTTGCTCAGTAAGTGAAGTTGCAGGAGGTGTGGGTGTAGTTGTGTTTTATGGTGAGTGTGGCTATCTCCCACTCAGTTAGACACAAATTACAATTGAATAACCATCAAAAAACTAAAAGCACGTGGACAAAAAACACACCATGTAATCACACAGGAACGTAACCAAAAAAAGAAAAAAGGGAAAAAGAAGAAGAAAAAACGAGAAAACCTGCAATATCTGGGGATAGGGCTCTAAAAGAAAAAAAGGTAGAGAAGGAGAATAATGAAGGAAAAAAATGTGAAAAATGTAAAAAGAAAAACAAGGAATGGGGTTACCATGAGAAAAAAGGAAGGGAAAAAAAAACTTAAATTTAAAAAAAAATATATATTTTTTTCAACCAGGAACACGGAAAAGA
>NW_006922529.1:150319-156191 GCF_000298275.1 Orycteropus afer afer | reverse complement strand
AGGCTCAGGGGTCCAGGATTATCTTTTGTGTCTGTGTTAATTGGTTTCCCTTTTCTTTGTTGAAGAGGGTCTGTGCAGTCTTTCTGCCTAGTCCGCCATCTTACCAACCAAATCTACAATCTGTTGTCTTTTAAGAAGTCTTTCTGAAGTTACTACTGAAGGGGTCATATCTTCCATAATCATGTCATGGATGTCCTTATATTCTTTCTTTTCATCGTGATCTGAGTTATCATGATCATACATGATAATTCCTTTAACTATTATAGATCTAAAGAGTATTTGGGAGACAGCCTATTTGGCTAGTTTATCCGCAAAAGTGTTTCCTTTAATCTCCTCTATTTGAGATATTCCCTTAGGCTAATGGGCTTGTATTTTGATGACAAATCTTGGATGGGGGCAAAAGGGCTTCTAAGAGGTCTGTCACTAAAGGACACTTGAAATGTGGGTTGCTGAGGATTTTAGGAACCCCCTCTGTTTCTATATCATACCAAAATAATGAACAACCCCAAAACTATACCTCAAGTCAGTGTAAACATATACTGACCATCCAAAAGCAAGTTTGTAAGCCCTCATGAGTGCAATCAATTTACCCTGTTGAGCTGAGATGACTTCAGGAAGGGAAGGGCACTGATTTCATGACTTTTAACTTTCCTGGGGATGAGAGATATTGGGGTTAAGTCCTAAATGTTACTCATCCACAAATAGAATTAAATCAGGGTTAGAAAGGGGAATTTCCTTCAAAATTTTTTCTAGGAAAGAGAAGTTATTCAGTTAAGTTGAAGCAATTTCTGTTATCTAGAATGGGTAAAAGTGTGGTTGGTTTTAAGCAGGGTACCATATGTAGCCTAATGTTAGAGGCAGCCAGGAGGAAGACTTCATAAGAAGTCAGCTTGTTAGCTGACAAATGCTGTGTTAACATGGAGTTTAAAGTGCCAGACACTGCATGAGGAACGTAAACATCCAGGACATTTCCTAAAACTATATCTGCCATTGATTCCACTAATCTGCAGTGGCAGATGTGGTTAATGGCATGTAGATCCTCTACAAACTTCCAGCCTCAATATTTGGGTCCTTAACAGGGAAAACAAAAGTGTTACAGGGACTAGGGCAGGGAATAATAAAACCTTTAGCGAGAAAATCCTGAATTATTGGAGTAAGTCTTTCTTTTCCTTCTTGTTTTAAAGAGTACTGGGGGATTTTAGGTAAAGGTTTGGAGGTATCAACTTGAATTACAAAGGAGTCTACTGACAGCACCTGGCCAGCATCTGTGCAAGTTGTGGTCCACACTGTTTCTGGTACCAAAGAGAGACAGTCTAAAGGAGTGAAAGCAGCAGATGTGCTTTCTTCCTGTAGGGGCAAAGTAAGTATTTGTAAGTTTAAAAAAACAAAGCAAAAAACCCCTTCTCCACCCCCCCCCCTTTTTTCTATTTGGTGATATTTACTGCAATCCTCATACTGTGAGGTTTTCTCAGTTTCATCGTCACTGTCATGGAGTTCTAGTTTCCCCGTTTTCATTAACTTGTATATGACAATTCCATTCAGCTAATAAGTCCCTTCCTATAAAATTAACTGAGGTATCATCACTAAGTAGACAATGATATAGATCCTCCATTGAACCAAAAGATACGAAAATGGGCTTAGACTGGGTTAGAGTTTGTTCTTAATTAGCAACCCCCACAACTTTAGCAGTTTTAGTACTCCAGGGCAGAAGCCTTTGTAGACATGGGGAGTAGACAGCAGACAGAATGGGCACCAGTGTCAATTAAATAATTTACAAGGATCCCCATTAAATTGAACAAAAATAGCTTCTTCTTGAAAAGTTTAAGTCCTCACAAGCAAAGCCTCTGTTTTGTTCCCGAATCCCCTTCATTAGTATTTAGATTGAGAGTTATGTCTAATGGTAAGTTGCTGATTATATTCTGTAACTTTATACAATCCTTCTTAAAATGCCCATTTTTTTTTCCTTACAATAATAACTAGTACCAGGTTTAGTGCCTCCAAAGGACTTAACCCTTTTTTATTATTGTTGTTGTTAGGTACTGTTGAGTCAGCTCTGACTCATAGTGACCCTGTGTAAAACAGAAAAAGCACTGCTTAGTCCTGTGCCATCCTCACAGTCTTTGCCCACTGTTGCAGCAACTGTATCAATCCATCTGGTTGAGGGTCTTCCCCTTTTTTTGCTGATTCTCTTTTACCAAGCATGATATCCTTCAGGGAATGGTCCCCTCTGACAACATGACCAAAGTACAGGAGACTAAGTCTGGCTTTTCTCACTTCTAGGGAGCATTCTGGCTGAACTTCTTCCAAGACAGATTTGTTCATTCTGCTGGGAGTCCATGGTATTTTCGGTATTCTTCCCCAGCAC
Organism: Orycteropus afer afer; assembly: GCF_000298275.1. Classification (NCBI taxonomy): domain Eukaryota; kingdom Metazoa; phylum Chordata; class Mammalia; order Tubulidentata; family Orycteropodidae; genus Orycteropus; species Orycteropus afer. The sequence continues at coordinate 153,826 of NW_006922529.1, read as the reverse complement.
CACAATTCAAATGCATCAATTCTTCTACGGTCTTCATTATTCATTGTCCAGCTTTCACATGCGTATGAGGCAATTGAAAATACCATGGATTGGGTCTGGAAAACTTTAGTCAATTGATTTCTGGACTGCTGTTTCCATGGTTGTTGATTGTGGATCCAAGTACAATGAAATTCCTGACAACTTCAATCATTTCTCTATTTATCATAATGTTGCTTATTGGTCCACTGTTAAGGATTTTTGTTTTCATTATGTTGAGGTGCAATCCATACTGAAGGCTGTAGTCTTTGATCTTCATCAGTAAGTGCTTCAAGTCCTCTTCACATTCATCAGGCAAGGTTGTACCATCTGCATATTGCAGGTTGGTAATGAGTCTTCCTCCAATCATGATTCCACATTCTTCTTCATAGAGTCCAATTTCCCAGATTATATGCTCTGGATACATATTGGATACAAATTGAATAAATGTGGTGAAAGGATACGACCCTGATACACATCTTTCCTGATTTCAAACTATAGAGTATTTCCTTGTTATTTTCAAATGACTTCCTCTTTGTGTATGTACAGTTTCTTCAGGAGCACAATGAACTACTCTGGAATCCATTCTTCACAAAGTTATTTTTAATTTATTATGACCCACATAGTCAAAAGCCTTTGTATAGTCAATAAAACACAGGTAAGTTTTTTTCCGGTATTCTTTGCATTCAGCCAAGATGCATCTGACATCAGGAATGATATTCCTTATTCTATGTGTTCTTCTGAATTGGGCTTGAATCACTCACTGGCAGTTCCCTGTTGTTTTAGGCTGGGTTATCCAGAGAAGGAAAATGAGTGAAGCTTAGATAGATAGAAGGAAGATAGATAGATGGATAGATGGTTGGATGGATAGATAGATAGATAGATAGAGATAGAGATATATAGAAATTTATCATAGGGAAATGGCTCACACAGTTGTAGAGGCTGGCAAGTGATAGCTTTGTTGGTTAAATGTCAAGCTGGAGGCTTTTCCTGACTCACACACATGCAGGGGCTGATGAAACCAAGACTGGCAGGCAGTATAGCAGGCTGCTGGCTTTGGCATATGATGAATCCAAGATTGGCAAATAAAATTGCAGATTGTTGGCTCACAGGCTTCAAAGGTAACAATCCTATTATGGGCAGACAATATGGCAGGCCACTGATTCAGCTCCAAGAATCAGAGATTATGAGCTAGATGCAGGACTAGATCCAGCAGAAAGGCAGAGAATGTTCCCAAGACATCCATACATATATAGGAAACAAGCCACACCTCTGAGAAAACTCCCTTTCAACTGAGTGGATGCTCTTAGGACATCTAATCATAGAGGTGATTACATCACAACTGAATAAGCTACTTAGAATCATGGTCCAGCCAGGCTGACACACACCTTATCTATCACACTTGTCAATATACTGCTGCAACTGTTTTTTAATTATCTTCAGCAAAGTTTTGCTTGCATGTGATATTAATGATACATTATTTGATAATTTCTGCATTCTTTTTCATCACCTTTCTTTGGGATGGGCAAAAATATGGATTGGTTCCAGGTAGCTGTCTTCCAAATTTCTTGGCATAAATGAGTGAATGCCTCCAGTTCTGCATCTATTTGTTGAAACATCTCAATGGGTATTCCATCAATTTCTGAGCCTTGTTTTACACCAATTCCTTCACTATAGCTTGGACTTCTTCCTTCAATGCTATTAGTTCTTAATCATATGCTACTTTGTGAAATGGTTGAATGCCAACCAATTCTTTTTGGTACAGTGACTCTGTATTCCTTCTATCTTCTTTTGATGCTTACTCCATGTTAACTATTTTGCCCACAGAATCCTTCAAAATTGAAGCAACTCAAGGCTTGAATTTTTTTCTTTAGTTTTTTAAGCTTGAGAAATGTCAGGCATGTTCTTGCCTTTTGGTTCTGTAATTTCAGCTCTTTGTACATTTCATTATATTATTTAACTTTGTGTTCTTGAGCCACCCTTTGAACTCTTCTGTTTAGCTCTTTTCATCATTTCTTCCTTTTGCTTTAGCTACTTACTCTCCCTTCAAGAGCAAGTTTCTGAGTCTCATCTCATCTGATATCCATTTTGGTCTTTTCCTCTTTTCCTGTCTTTTTAATGATCTTTTGCTTTCTTCATGTGATGTCCTTGATATCATCCCACAACTTACCTGGTCAGTACATCAAATATATTTTTCATATACTCTCAAAATTCATTTGACATATAATAAAGGTCATATTTTGGCTCTTGTAGACTTGTTTTAATATTCTTCAGCTTCATCCTGAGCTTCCATATGAACAATTGATGGTCTACTCCACCGTGAGTCCCTAGCCTTGTTCTAACTGGTGATTTTGAGCTTTTCCATTGCCTCTGTCAGCAGATTTTGTTGAAATGATTCCTGTATATTCTATCTGGTGAGGTCCATATGCATGTTGTTGATGGTGTTGTTAGGTGCTGTTGATTTGGCACTGACTCATAGCGACCCTATGTATAATAGAGCAAAACACTGCCCAGTCCTGTGCCAGCTTCACAATTCTTGCTATACCTGAACCCATCATTGCAGTCACTGTGTCAATCCATCTCATTGAGAGCCTTCCCCTTTTTCACCGATCCTTCACTTTACCAAGCATGATTTCCTTCTCCAGGGAATGGTCCCTTCTGACAACATGACTAGAGTAGGTGAGACAAAGTCTGGCCATTGTTGCTTCCAAGAAACATTCTCACTGTGTTCTTCCCAGACAGATTTGTTAGTTCTTCTGGCAGTCCATTCTTCACCAACACCACAAATCAAAAGCTTCAACTCTTCTTCCATCTTCCTTATTCATTGTCCAGCTTTCACATGCATATGAGACAATTGAAATACCATGGCTTGGGTTAGGTACACCTTAGTCTTCAAAGAGACATCTTTGCTCTTCAGCACTTTAAACAGGTCTTTTCAGCAGATTTCCTCAGTGCAATATGTCATTTAATTTCTTAACTGCTGCTTCTATTGGTGTTGATGGTGGATTCAAGTAATATGAAATCACTGGCAACTCCAATCTTTTCTCCATTTATCATGATGCTGCTTATTGGTCCAGTTGTGGGGATTTTCATTTTCTTTATGTTGAGATGCAATCCATACTGAAGACTGTAGGCTTTAATCTTCATCAGTAAGTGCTTCAAATCATCTTCACTTTCAGCAAGCAAGATTGTGTCATCTGCATATCACAGGTTGTTAATGTGTCTTCCTCCAATCCTGATGCCACATTCTTCTTCATATAGTCTAGCTTCTCACAGTATTTTCTTAGCATACAGATTGAATACATATGGCGAAAGGATACAACCTTGTAATACTCCCTTCCTGATTTTAAACCACACAGTATACCCTTGTTCTGTTTGAATGACAGCCTCCTGGACCATGTACAGTTCCTCATGAGCACAATTAAGTGTTCTGGAATTCCCTTTCTTCTCAATGTTATCCATAATTTGTCATGATCCACACAATCAAATGCT
>NW_006922529.1:147650-149673 GCF_000298275.1 Orycteropus afer afer | reverse complement strand
TTTCACCAAGGCCATATTTTCCAACTACCAATCATTCTTTGCTTCCAACTTTTGCATTCCAATCCATGTTAATTATGAATACATCTTGATTGCATGTTTGGTCAATTTCAGACTGCAGAGGTGGTAAAAATTTTCAATTTCTTCATCTTTGGCTTTAGTGTTTGGTGCATAAATTTGAATAACAATTATAATAATTGTTCTTTATTCCAGGCATATGGATATTATCCTATCACTGACAGCATTGTACTTCAGAATATATCTTAAAATGTTCTTTTTGACAGTGAATGTGATGTCATTCCCAGAAAATTTTTTTATTAGGAGACTACATCTGTTATAATTGAAAAATCATCAATTTATTAGTCTTGGTAATTTGTTTAGTTTCTAAGGTTTGAGTGAATTCAAAAGCTAAACCAGTCAGTTTTGCCATCAAGACATCCTGGCATTCCAGCCAATGCCTTTTTATTAAGACCAAAGGCTCAGGGTTAACCCCAGACACAAAGGCTGCATTAAAAGGTCCTGATGCCCCTGCAGTAAAAGGTCAAGCCTAGAGAGTTCAGTCAATCTCTGGAGGAACCTATTTTGGTACTCATAAATATTTTCATCTTCATTCTGTATGCAAGAGTGAATTTTTGTCCAGTCTAATTTAGGGGGGAAGTTTTATTAAGTGTGTCAAGTAAGTCCTTCCCTTTTTCCTGGGCTTCTTGGAGCAAATCACCAGCTGTCTTACTTGTCTCTAAGGCAAGAATAAGTGGAAGATATTTCAAATCAGCATATTCTAACCATAATTGACCATCCCCACAACTTGCTAATATGTGAACCAATTGACATAAATCAAGAAATCTACATTGGTATGCTTCAATAAGGATTTTAAATTCTTTAGAAAATGTGTGTGTGTCCTTCTGTACATCTAAGGAGTGCTGGTGGTGTAGTGGTTAAGACATTTGGCTGCTAACCAGAAGGTCGGTGGATTGAATCCACCAGCTGCTGCACAGAAGAAAAACGAGGCAATCTGTTTCTGTAAAGATTTACAGCACTGGAAACCCAATGTGGGTCACTGTGAGTTGGAATGAACTTGATGGCCAGGAGTATGATTCTTTTTTTGTTTTCTCGATGGCAAATAACAACAACAACAATGTAATTCATTATGGGTCTAAGGTAAAAAGGACACTCTGGGCTATTTGGGAGTTTCCCTAGTACCAACTCCAGGACCTAGAGGTCAGATTTTAAAGACATTTCATGGACAAATTTTTTTCCTCTGAGCAAATTCCTTAGGAAGTTCTGAGAGGATGTTATTAAAGGGGTAAAAAAGTAAGGATGGATACTGAAAGGATACAGCTGGCTGAGAAGCAGAGGGAATGGAGATAGGCACCTGGCATTTAACTCCTTTTATCTTTACATCAATTTAGAAGTAGTATCTTGCATGGAAAGTAGCTTGCTTGCTTGGTGTTTTAGAGGCTTCTATACACTAATCAAAATAGGCATCCCATTGTTTTTTGCCAAATATGATACCTTTCCTTTTCTAATTGACTGCACAAAAAAACTAGTTTGTCTATGTCAAAAGAATCTCAAATGGACCACCAATGTTCTAAACTCTCTTAGTACAGTCATACCAGCCCTCTTGAAACAAGCAGGTGGGGGGATGAAATGTTTGCTGTGTATGAGAGGTTAAATTCTAAGGCATTTGATTTATGGGAGGCTGCAGTCTGCAGCTGGAGCCATAAATCCATCTTGAATTTGACATAAATTCAGACACCAATTTCTTTGAATTACTTCCTTAATGCTTGCTAACCATTGTTGTTATGTGCTGTTGAGTCGGACCCGACTCATAGCGACCCTCCTTGGGTTTCTGAGGTGGTATCACTACCGAAGTTGATTGCCCAACCTTCCTTCCAAGAAGTAGCTGGTCGGTTTGAACTGCCATCCTTCTGGTTAGCAGTCACATGCCTTAGGCACTATGCTACCAGAGCTCCTCTGCTAACCATTAAATAAACTTAATCATACAGTTAAGGAAATGTTTTTCTTT
>NW_006922529.1:143950-146974 GCF_000298275.1 Orycteropus afer afer | reverse complement strand
GTAGCTGGGGACTGTCTTCTTCTTCTGGTCTCATAGTTGTATAGGCTGAGGATCACATGGTGTACCAGTCCCTTGGACTAATTGTTTCCATGTGTCTTTGATTTTCTTCATTCTTCTTCACTCTGGATGAAGAGAGACCCATTGTTGCACCTAGATGGGTGCTTGCAAGCTTTTAAGATCCCACTTGCTACTCACCAAAGAAAGAACATGTACTTTTGCAGTTATGTACTATAACCAATCCTTGCAACTCATGTACACTGTACACCAATACCAGCAGAAGCTCTACTTTGAGATGTCCTGCCACTCACTTTAATAATTGTGTGTTCTCCAATAAGAATGTTATGAACTGAAGTTCCTGATTTAACCCTATAAATTGTTTTTATAGCTATGCTGCCTCAAACTGCTTGGTTTCAATTCTTGTGTTTCACAGAGGTCCCTGCCATAAGCTCTAATAAATCCTTTTACTTTAAACAGAGTAAAAATTTTTCCCCATTAACTGTTCATATGAGTAGCTGGTGTACCTGAAAGTGGTCCCGCTGAGTCTTTTGAACTGGCTTTGCCCATCTTACTAAAACTGAATTGCACATGCTAGAAAACCTAAATGTACACTAAAGACAAATAGATGAATTAAAACTTAATTCCTGTGTTTATCAGACTTGAGAGTCTTGTGGTAACAGTCATACCAAACTTAACTTGGCAATGTACCTGCCAAAACACTTAGAGCAAGTTGGAAATGAAAACAGAAGAAAAAGCCAACAATAAATCTTGAAGAACTCAACACAAAGAAGTGGAGTTCAATTTGAGAAGGCTTTTAGCTGGGATGACTCCCAGGAATCCATGGAAACAGATGAGCTTCAAAGGGCTTATGCTTGGCACTAAAGTTCTGGGTCCTTGATGTCCTGGGAATGGGGCACTAGAGGAAATGTATCTTTGAATACCACTCATCTAACACCAGAAAATGTCAGTGACTTAGAACATGTACTCAAATAAAAGCAACGAGATTTATTATTGGTTCAAAATAGTTTGAACTGGGGACATGTCTGGTCCCATAAGTGAAACCACATGCTCCAAAATGATGAAGTAACAGAGGCATATTTATGAAATAAAATCAAATACTAAAGGTACAACATTCTGATAGGAAGTTGCAAGATCAGGGAAGCTGGAGGTGGGACAACTCAAACAAAGGGGCTTTACAGTGATTGGAACTACAAATGTAAGCTAGTTGGATTGGTTAGTATAAATATATGACTGACGCAAGCCAGAAAGTTACAGGAGAAATCCTTTGCTATGTACCTAAGTCTGTCTAAGGGTTTGAGATTTAAAAGAGAAATAAGTGAAAGCTAAGATGGAGTCAGGGCTCAGACTTGGGCTGATCATTCTGATAAAAGTCAACCACTTCAAATTTTGGAACTCTCACACAATATAAATTCTTTGAAGGATAGAATTCTAATAGGAGAAAAAGTGTGGGGAAAGTATTCCAAGTTAATGTACCAACACAATCAAAGGCATAAAAGGATGTGTTTCAATATGTTAAGGGGAATGTAGTGGCAGACAAGGCTATAGAAATAGGACAAGTAGGATTATGGAAAGCTAAAATAATATTAGTAATAGCTAACATTTACTAAGCCCTTATATTATACTAAGTACACTGTATAATCTCATTTAGTAGTCATGTAAACTCTGTGAGGTTGGTACTATCTTAAGCTCATTTCATGGATAAGGAAACTGAGATATGGAAACGTTAAGTAAATAGGCTTAGGTCTAACAATGAGTAAGTCCATCAAACATTCAAATCCAAATTTACTGTATTTCCAAGTCTGTGCTCTTAACCAGGAAGCTCTTGACTTTAAGAATTACAAGTTTATTTTGTAAGCAGTGAGAGACCATTTAGGAGAGGCATTTATATGATCCAATTTGTGTTAGGTAGCTAACCTGTAGCAGTGGAAAAAATGAATTGGAAGAGAGAGACGAGAGACAAAGAAACCACTTAGAAGGTTATGGTAACAGTTCAGTTGAGAGATGATGCAGGATTCAAATAGGGTAGGGTCAGAGGAAATGAGGAGGAGACAGACATTTAATACTATGGGGGTAGATTGGTCAACATTTGGTGACTGCTCAGATGGGAACTAACTGTGAAAGAAAACAAGGGGATTTATACTCAGGATGGCTGGGAAGATGATGGTGTATTTAAACAAGAGAGGAGATATACAGAGAAGAATAGGTCTTGGGGTATATGATAGAGAAGACTTTGAATTTCAGGTGCTGCCAGAGCACATAGAAAGAAATTGAAATTTGTAGTAAAGCTTTTCAACCACAAACACACCACACTAAAGAATTTCAGTCATAACCTTTCCCATTTAAGTTGGGGTAATAGCTCACTTATTTTACTTAGCATTTTAAACTATAAACGTGGCTATGTCATAACTGCCACTATCTGAAGGGTGCAACATTAATCAGCTGCAAGTTGTATCCAAGTGATTTAGTTCATTATTTCATAATTTGAAGTATAATTCCTAGTGCTGGTTATAGACTCTCAAATGTTAGCGATATTGATGCTGATGAGTTTGAATTTTACTATTTCCATGGTTTCTTCTATAAGCTTTTCCTCTTTAAAAAGATTTGGTAGTTATGATTGCAAAATATGACTTCAGGAAGTTTTCCCAACAATACTCACTACAATGCTTTGCCTTGGGGACCTGTATACAGCTATTGAAATTGTCTGTAACTAATGCAAGAAAACATAAAGGCAGGCCACTTAAATAATGTACAGAAAATTTGAAGAAAGGAAATGAGTATTACTAAGGAATAATATGTGGATTAAGTCTGTGGCTAATTTTAATGATCAAGAGAGAAATGAAAGTAACTAGATAGAGTGGAATAATACATGTTTCCTAAGTAAATTAATAATAATAAGCTTTTAACACAAAAACTCACTGCCTTGTGGTCGGATCTGACTCATAGCGACCCCTCCTTGGGTTTCCAAGGTAGTATCACTACAGGAGTATATTGCCCAACCTTCCTTCC
>NW_006922529.1:138589-139401 GCF_000298275.1 Orycteropus afer afer | reverse complement strand
TGCTGCTTCCATTGGTGTTCATTGTAGAACCAAGTAATATGAAGTAATATGTAGTCCTATTACCACTATCTAATTCCAGAATGTTTTCATGACCTCTCAAAAAAAAAAAAAAAAAAAAAACAACACTCCATATCTATGAGCAGTTACTTCCAACTCCCTCCTTACTCCACACCATGGCAACCACTAACATACTTCCTCTCTCTAGGGATTTGCCTATCCTGGACACTTCATATAAATGACATCATATATGACCTTTTGTATCTATTTTATATTATAGATTGAATTGTTTCTCCACTTAAAATACATATTGGAATCCTAATCCTATACCTGTGGGTGTAATCCTGTTCGGGTTTTCCACACACATGGGGGAGGAGAGACACCATATATGGATCATCTGTCTACAAGTCAAGGAGCTCCAAGGAACCAAGGAATGTCTGGAGCTACTGACAAGGAAGGAATCCACCCAATTGAGCCTCTGATTTGGGTTTTTAGCCTCTAGAACTGTCAGAAAATAAATTTCTGTCCTTTAAAGTCACCCATTTATGGTATTTGTGTTACAGTTGTTGTTGTTGTTAGGCATTGTTGAGTCAGCTCTAACTCATAGCAACCCTATTACAACAGAATGAAACACTGCCTGGTCCTGTGCCATCTTCACAATTCTTGCTGTGCTTGAAACCATCGTTGCAGCCACTGTGTCAATCCATCTTGTTGAGGGTCTTCCCTTTTTTCACTGATTTTCTCCTTTACCTAGCATGATATCCTTCTCCAGGGAATGGTCCCTCTGACATGACCAAAGTAGGTGAGACGAAATC
>NW_006922529.1:134003-137664 GCF_000298275.1 Orycteropus afer afer | reverse complement strand
AGAACAGGACAGGAGCTGCACTGAAGACACAGACCAGCTCAGATATACAAGGTATGTAGATTTGGAAAGAGAGGCAAGAGGGGTGAGCATGTACTCAGTTTGGGTAGAACCAAGAGAGAGTGGCACATCAGCACAACATAGATTTGAAATCTGGTAAACCAACAGAAGTGCAGTCCAATTACATTGGTGCAGATAAGACCCTGAGAATTCACAATCAAGGAGCAGGGAAGCCTGAATGAACACTTGGGAGGAAGAACAGGGAAGCTACAATGATGTGGGTGAGTACAATTGTGTCTCACTGAGAGCAGAGGTGGGAGGACACTAGACCTAGTACACAATGAGCTGCAGGACCCATCCATTAGCCAGGGTCCAGGGTGAGAAATGCATATTAAACAGCCAGTTCACCTGGAAACAGCTGCTTCCATACACAATAATCAGTTACTGCAGGATAGCATGCTCAGTGTCGCCTATGAGGCAAGAGTGCACAGCACTATGTACTACTTTCCAAAACCATACCCAAGCTCTTCAACCCATGGCTAGTGGCAAAGTCCCACAAAAGCACAGTCAGCCATAAAGAGAAAACCGTGCCCTGTCCCCATAGACAGATATGAGGAAACTATTCCCCCAGATTGTAGTCACTTTTGGAAGGCCACACCCAACACATAGACCACAGAGGGTAGGACATACCCCAGTGATGCCAACCACCACAGAGAAAATCCAAGGAAAAAACACAAGTGATTCTAAGAGCTGACACTCAGAGACTTAAAATTTTCCTAAACACCTAAAATATCTGCACTTAGAGTAAAACCTTATATGGACAAAGGAAATACCTGAGGCCCAGCCACAAAATAGGGAAGGGGTGCACATGGCCCCAGAATGATTGATGCAGTACTGCAAGAACCAAAGGGTCAGCCTGCCCTCTAGTGGAATTTAGGGGAAGATAGTGGAAATGAAGGGGGAAAAAAAATCCACGGGAATGGGGAAAAAATCTAAGTTCCAGATTATACACAGTAAGATACCAAAATACCTATGTTCAACAAAAAAAGTTATAAAACATAAAAGACCACAGGAGAAGTGGTCCCAATCAAAAGAAAACCATGATGTGCCCATTACTCCAGTGGAGGCCAGGTTAAAGGGGAAAATAGAGGATTTCCAGAGAACAATTTTAAATATGTTCAAAGAAAACAAATAACACACATAAAAGAAACTATGGGGATCAGGACACAAAATGAGAAAAAAAATGAGAAACTCCATAAGAAAATTTAAAACATTTTTTAGAAATACTTGAACATTGGAAAACACAAAAGAAACATTCAACAATAAATTCAAACAGACAGAAAGAACAAGTGACCTAGAAGACAAGGTAACTTAACCTATCAAGTATCAAGAGAAACAAGAGAATAGAACAACAACAAATAAATGGAAACAAATCCAAAGGAAACTGTAGGACTCAATTAAGAAATTAAACATTAGTATTTTTGGAGTTCCAGAACAACAGGATGATTTAAAAAAAAAAAAAAAAAAAAAAAAAAAAGACAGAGTTTTCCAAGAGATGATGATAGGGAATTTCAAAGACCTGACTGAGGAATCAAGCCTGCAAATACATTAAAGTAGGTGAACTCAAAGCATAAAAAAATACAAAGAGGTCTATACCAGGACACATTGTAGCAACTTCCAGCAAGGCGGCAGAATAGGCAGACAAGCTACGTTGACCCTCTGCAACAAAGAAATGAGAAACAAATTGAAACATACAGAAGATATTCCTGGAACCCTGTACTTTGAAGGGAAGGATAAAGTTTTTATATTAGGTGCTGCGATGTGGTCTCCGACTCATAGCGACCCTATGCACAGCAGAACAAAATGCTGCCCATTCTGCGCCAGCTCTGCGATCCTTGCTATACTTGAGCCCATCGCCAGGGCCACTGTGTCAATCCATCTTGTTGAGGGCCTTCCCCTCTTTTGTCTACCCTCCACCTTACCAAGCATGACATTCTTCTCCAGGGAATGGTCCCAAAGTAGGTGAGATGAAGTCTGGATATTCTCGCCTCCAAGGAGCATTCCAGCTGCACTTTTTCCAGTACAGATTTGTTAGTTCTTTTAGTAGTCCATGGTATTTTCAGCATTCTTTGCCAGCATCACAACTCAAAAGCATCAATTCTTCTTCGATCTTCCTTATTCATTGTCCAGCTCTCACATGTATATGAGGCGATTGAAAGTATCATGGTTTGTGTCAAGTGCACCTCAGTCCTCAAGGAGACATCTTTGCCCTTCAGCACTTGAAAGTGGTCCTTTGCAGCCAATTTGCCCAGCAGTATACATCGTCTGATGTCTTATTGCTGCTTCCATTGGCATTGATTGTAGAATGAAGCAATGTGAAGTCTTTGGGCAACTTCAATCTTTTCTCCATTTATTGTGATGCCGCTCATAGGTGCAGTTATGAGGATTTTTGTTTTCTCTGTTTTGAGGTGTAATCCATACTGCAGACTTTATTCTTCAATCTGCATCAGTAAGTGCCTCAAGCCATCCTCACTTTCATCAAGCAAAGTTGTGTTGTCAGTGTATCATAGGTTGTTGATGAGCCTTTCTCCAATCTTGATGCCATGTTCTTCATGTAGTCCAGCTTCTCGGATTATTTGCTCAGCATATAGATTGAATAAGTATGGGGAAAGGATACAACCCTGACACACTCCCTTCTTGATTTTAAACCATGCAGTGTCCCCTTGTTCTATTTGAATGCAGCCTCCTGGTCTATGTACAGGTTCCTCATGAGTACAATTAAGTGTTCTGGAATTCCTGTTCTTCTCAATGTTATCCATAATTTGTTATAATCCACACAATCAATTGCTTTTGCATAGTCAATAAACACAAGTAAACATCTTTCTGGTATTCTTTGCTTTCAGCCCAGATCCACTTGACATCAGCTGTGATATCCCTTGTTCCACATCCTCTTCTGAATCCAGCTTGCACCTTTGGAAGTTCCCTGTCAATATACTGCTGTAACTGTTTTTTAATTATCTTCAGTAAGATTTTACTTGCATGTGATATTAATGATATTTTTTTGATAATTTCTACATTCTGTGGATCACCTTTCTTTGGAATGGGTACAAATATGGGTCGCTTCCAGTCAACTGGCCAGGTAGCTGTCTTCCAAATCTCTTGGCCTAACCAGTGAGTGCCTCCAGTGGGACATCCATTTGTTAAAATATCTCAGTGGGTATTCTGTCAATTTCTGGAGCCTTGTTCTTCACCAATTCCTTCAGTGCAGCTTCGAATTCTTCCTTCAATATCATTGGTTCTTGAACATATTCCATCTCCTGAAATGGATGAAGATCAACCAGTTTTGTTTGTTTGCTTGTTCAGTGACTCTGTTTATTCCTTCCACCTTCTTTTGATGTTTCCTGCATCATTCAATATCTTTCCTATGTTGCTGTTGTTGTTATGTGCTGTCAAGTCAGACCTGACTCATAGAGACCCCTCCTTGGGTTTCCGAGGCAGTATCACTATGGAAGTGGATTGTGCAAACTTCCTTCCGAGGAGTGGCTGGTGGGTTTGAACTTCCAGCCTTCTGGTTTGCAGTCAAGTGCCTTAGGTACTAAGCTACCAGAGCTATTGCAAATCAAGTCGTACATTTTTTCCTCAGTTCTTTCAGTTTGAGAAATAC
>NW_006922529.1:131655-133278 GCF_000298275.1 Orycteropus afer afer | reverse complement strand
CATCAAGTCGGCCCCGACTCATAGCGACCCCTCCTTGGGTTTCTGAGGCAGTATCACTACGGAAGTAGGATTGCCCAACCTTCCTTCTGAGGAGTGGCTGTTGGGTTTGAACCGCCAGCCTTCTGGTTAGCAGTCAAGTGCTTTAACCACTATGCTACCAGAGCTCCCTATAGGCTTGCTTTCACAGTATAAGAAGGCCATAGGAGACTATATATATATATATCCCTGAAAGAAAAGAAAATACCAATCAAGAATTATATACCCAGCAAAACTCTTCCTCAAAAAGGGTGAAATAAGGACATTTCCAGAAAAACAGAAATTAAGGGAATATGGTAAAACCAGACCAATCTTACAAGAGATGCTAAAGAGAGTCTTTCAGATAGAGAACTGACAAGAACAGACAACAACTAATGATTAATATACATGACAAGACAACCCAAAAACCAACACAGTTATAGAAGTATCCAAAGTAAAATAAGCTTGCAAGACTGTAAACAGGGAATGAGATACATCAATCGGTAAATAATGACAACTACAAACCAAAAAGAGGGAAGAATTAGTCTAGGTCCAGAACTTCCAAATGGTAAGGAAGTAAAGACAATTACAATATAGAAGAGACTGTTCTGAACTTGAGAAGAAAATTATAAATCACACAGTAACCTGACAGAAAAATAATAATCCTTGGAATCAAAATGAAAAAGAGGAGAGATAAAAATATTTAGCAAATACTAAAATAATAGCAATGAAGGAAATGAAAGAAAAATTTATAAACAAAATAATCCCAGCACAGAAAATTATATGGAAGAAAGAAATGAGCAACACCACGAAAAATACATAACGAAATGATAGCAATAAATCCATACTTGTCAATCATTACACTGAATGTAAATGGATTAAATGGTCCACTCAAGAGAGGGAGAGTTGCAGACAGTATAAGAAAACATGACTCATCAATATGCTGTATGCAAGAGACTCACCTTAGCACAAAGACAAAAATAGCCTAAAAATCAAGGTTGGAAAAAGATAAGTTATGCAAATGGTATAAAAAAATGGCAGAAGCAGCAATATTAATTTCTGATAAAGTTGACTTTAACACAAAACCACCATAATTGACAAGGAAGGACATTATATAATGGTTAAAAGATAAATTGAACAAGAAGACACAACCATAATAAATATCTATGCACCTAATGAGTCCCAAACACATAAATCAGTCTTTACCATAAATGAAAAGACAAATAGATGACTGCACAGTAATACTAGGAGACGTTCATACATCACTTTCAATGAAAGACAGAACAACTGGAAAGAAACTCAACAAAGAAACAGAAGAACTTAACAATAAAATCAACCAACTTGACTTTATAGATATCTACAGAGCACTCTCCCCAACAACAACACAATATGCATTCTTTTCCAGTGCACATGGGACATCTCCAGGAAAGACCAGATGTTAGTCCACAAAGCAAGCCTCAACAAATTTAAAAACATTGAAATACTGCAAAACATCTTGAGACCACAATGCTATAAAATTAGAAATCAACAATAGGAAGAACAATGGAAAAAGAACAAACTCATGGAACTGAATAGTACTCTCCTTAAAAATAGCTGGATAATAGAAGA
>NW_006922529.1:128149-131542 GCF_000298275.1 Orycteropus afer afer | reverse complement strand
AATGAGAATGAAAATATAGCATACCAAAATCTTTGGGACCCAGCAAAAGCAGTGATCAGAGGGCCATTTATAGCAATACACGCACACATCAAAAAAGAAGAAAGAGCTAAAATCAACACCTTAACCCAACATCTCCAACAATTAGAAAACGAGCACCAAAAAAAGCCAACAGTCACCAGAAGAAAAGAAATAATAAAGATTTGAGCAGAAACAAATGAAACAATATAGAAAGACAATAGAAAAAAATCACCAGTATTAGAAGTTGGTTCTTTGAAAAGATTAATAAAATTGAGAAACCACTTGCAAACTTAACAAAAGGAAACAAGAAGATGCAAATAACATGAGTAAGAAATGAAATGGGCAATATCACAACAGAACCAACTGAAACCAAATGGATAATATAACTAACTGTACACAAACAAATTTGAAAACCCAGAATAAGTGGACAGATTTCTAGAAACACACTACTTACCTAAACTAACACAGACTGAAGTCAAAAATTTGAACAGGCCCATCACAAAAGAAGAAATTGAACAGGTTATTAAAAAGTTACCATCAAGAAAAAGTCCTGGTCCAGACAGTTTCATTAGAGAATTCTAACAAACATTCAGAGAAGGGCTGACACCAATTCTACTAAAATTATTCCAGAACATAGAAAAGAATGGAATCTTCCCAAATGCATTTTATGAAGCAAGCATAACCCTGATACCAAATCAAGGCAAAGAGAGCACTAAAAAGCAAAACTACAGACCAATATACCTCATAAATATAGACACAAAAATCTTAAAAAAAATCCAAGCCAATAGACTCCAACAACATATCAAGAAAATCATTCATTATGACCAAGTGGGGTTCATACCAGGTATGCAAGGATGGTTCAACTTTAGAAAAGCAATCAATGTAATCTTTCACTTATGTAAAATAAAGGGAAAAAACACATGATATATGTAGAAAAGGCATTTGATACAATTCTACACAGATTCCCGATAAAAAAATTCTCAGAAAAATAGGAATAGAAGGAAAATTCCTCAACATAATAAAGGGCATGTATGCAAAACCGAAAATGAACATTCTCAATGGAGAGAGACTGACATTTTTGCAAATAGGAACCAGAAAAGGATATACCCTCTGTCTCCAACTTCCACTCAACATTGTATTGGAAGTCTTAGTCAGGACAATAAGGCAAGAAAGGGAAATAAAAGACATCCAGATTGGCAAGGAAGAAGTAAAAATATCCCTACCTGCAAGTGATATGATCCTATACATAGAAAACCCAAGAGACTCAGCAAAAAAACTACTGAAACTTGTTGAAGGATTTAACATAGTGGCAGGATAAAAGACCAGCGTACAAAAATCAGTTGGCTTCCTCTACACCACCAGAGGTCTCTGAAAAGAAAATAAGGAAATCAATACTATTTACAATAGCTATCAAAATGATAAGATACTTGGGAATAAGTCTTACCAGGAACTCAAAAGGCCTATACAAAGAAAACTACAAAACACTACTTCAAGACACTACGAGAGCTATATAAATGGAAGAACATACCATGCTCATGGATAGGAAGATCGAACATTGTGAAAATGTCAGTACTACCCAAAGCAATCTATACATTCAGTGCAATCCAGATCCAGATTCTATCAACATTCTTTAAAAAAACACACTGCCATTGAGTCGGACCCAATGCATAGCGACTCCTCCTTGGGTTTCTGAGGCAGTTTCAGTAGGAAGTAGATTGCCCAACCTTCCTTCTGAAGAGTGGCTGGTGGGTTGAACCGCCAGCCTTCTAGTTAGCAGTAAAATGCCTTAGGCACTACGCCACCAGAGCTCCCATCAACGTTCTTTAAGGACATGGAAAAACCAATCACAAATCTTATATGGAAAAGTAAGAGACATCGGATAAGCAAAGAGCTACTGAAGAAGAACAAAATAGGAGGTCTCACACTCCTGGATCTCAAAACCAGTCAAAACAGCTTAATAATGGTGCAACGACAGACACATAGACCAGTGGAATATAATTGAGAAGGATATCATGTTGGTAAAGTAGAGGGTCAATAAAAAAGGGGAAGACCCTCAACAAGACAGAGTGGCACAAAGGCTGCAATGACAAGGATTGTGAGGAAGGAACATGACAGGGTAATGCATTTCTTGTAACGTTGTCCTGGTTCTTGCAAATTCCTTTAATTTCTGTTTATCTTGGAATGTTCTAATTTCACTATTGTATTTGACTAAGAACTTTGCTGTATATAGTTTTGGTTGGCAATTTTTTTCCCCCCAGCATTGTATATACATCATCATATTGCCTTCTTGGCTGCATGATTTCTGCCAAGAATCAGAGCATATTCTTATTTATTCTCCTTTGTAGGTGACTTTTCCTTTTTCCCGAGCTTATTTTATAATTCTTTCTTTGCCTTGGGTTTTGGAAAGCTTGATTATGACATGTCTTGGTGATGTTCTTTTGATATCTATCCTTTTAGGTGTTCATTGAGCTTCTTGAATGCATCTCTTCTAGTCTTTCACGATATTATGAAAGTTTTCTTCCAGTAAATTTTTGACAATTTTCTTGGTCCTTGTTTTTGTTTCTTTTTGTTCTGGAATCTCAATTACATGTAAGTTATTCCTCCTGATGGTGTCCCAAATAAATCTTAAACTTTCTTCATTTTTTTTTCATTCTTTTTCTTCTGATATTTACTCCAACAGCTTGGTGTTGAGGGATTTGTCTTCAATTCCACTAATTCTGTGTCCCATCTATTCACTTCTACTCTTTTGTTCTTCCAATTAATTATCAATTTGTGAAATTTTAGTATTAATCTTCTTGATTTCTATTTGACATTTTTGTATGGTTTTACATTTTCCATGTTTTGGTCAATTTGTTTTTCATTGATTCTTTGAATTCTTCTACAGTTTTATCTGTGTTTTACTTGATTTTGTCTGTGGTTTCCTTAAACTTTCTCTCAATCCATTTAAGGGACCTAAATATAATTCCTTTGAATTCGTTATCAGATAATTTCACTAGCATTTCTTCCTCCAGCATTTGTGGCCCTGTACTTTGGTCACTAGGTTGAGGCATCTTATCCCATTTTTTTTCCTGTGGGATTTGTTGCTTTCTGTTGTCTCTAAGACATTGTAATATTATTGTCCTAATTTGTTGATTGCATATTGGTTTGTTTCACCCTGATTTTTTGTTTTGTCCTGTTTTAATATGTCTGGGCAACAGAGCATTTATATTGCTTTGTTTACCAGTTTGGCAACACTGGGCCACTCATCCCCTGTCTCTGGGTAGATTTAGTAGCAGGTGTGAATGTGATCTTGGAGAGCAGCTGAGGGTAGGCTGGATGGGTGTTGGACACTGTTGTCAGTCCAGTAGTGCTGGAGCAGGTGGTGGCACTTGCCCA
>NW_006922529.1:126446-127873 GCF_000298275.1 Orycteropus afer afer | reverse complement strand
CAGGAGAAGGAAAAAAAAAAAAAAAAAAGACAAGGGTGATGGTGTTAGGGTTGGCATTACTGAATGTGGAGGTGAATGCCACAGTACTCAATCAGCTGAATTTTAAAAAAGGAAGATTCAGGAAAAGAAAAAAAAATGGTAGTGGGGGGCATGAGAGAAAAAGGAAAAGGAAAAATACAAGGAGAAGAGGGAAGGACTGAGAAGAATGAAGAAGGAAAAAGAAAAGAGGAGAACAAAACTGGTGCAGCTGTTAGCTGCCAAGCACAGCTACAGCAGGAATGTGGGGATTACTCTGGGACAATTCACACTGTCATCTATGGAGAGGTAGGGGCAGGTGCTGCTGACCATTGGTGGAGGGAGCAGAAACAAAAAGAAAGAGAAAATGGAAAAAAAGAGGATGGAGAGGAAGAAAGAATAGAAAAGAAAGATGAGGGGAAAAAAAAAGTGAAAAACTAAGAAAAGGAAAAAAAAAGATCGAAGGAAAAAGAGCAGCACAGTATTGTTGAAAGTGCCAGCCACCAAACATGGCTGCACAGGAAAGTAGCACTCATTCTGCTGGAGTGTGCATTTATGACAAGGGAAGAGTGGGACAGGTGCTTCTAACCATGTGGGCAGCGGGGAAGGTACTCCTGCTCTTCAGGGAAGGGAAAAGGGCAGATGAACTAAACAGACAGATTAAAAAGAAAAAGCAGTCCAGCATTGGTAGCTGGGTGAGTTTGACCAACCAACGAGTGGGTGGGAGTGGGGAGGTCTTTACCTTTGATCACCAGGAGATTGTGCAAGGTAAGTGGGTTGGACACACCTTTCTGGTCACCTGATCACTGATGTGGGTGCTGGTGCAGTCTTTGGTAAGAGGAGCCAGTTATCTGGCTCCTGCTCCTATCCAAACAGTGCTTGCAATAATTCAAAATGACTACACTGTATCGGTTAGCAGTTTACTCCTCCTTATTCACAGTTTTTTTTTTTTCAGTCTCTTCCTCCCACTGGTAATTGATCTACTTCTTTATCCTTTCTTTTGAAGCTTTGGGATCCAAAATTGTCATTGTAGTGTTTCCCCCCCCTTTTTTTTTTCAAGTCTTTGTTGTAGAGAGTCTGGATAGTGGATTCATGCACCATCTTGGACCCAGAACCTCTATTTTCAGTTTTGTAGGTTTACTTTCTTTTTGATACTTCTATGTCTGGCCAGCCACAGGGATCCAGGTGAGGAGAGAGAACCCAGGCATGCCCAAAGCAGCAGGATGGGAGAGCGGGAGAAAGGGGAATTAAAAGCCAGGAACCTGGACAGAGGAGGATTCAGCTGCAGGGACCCAGGTAAGGGTGGTACGAGAGGTTTCCAAAAGGGAGACAAACTTGTCTGTTGGTTTGTCCTACCATGGTGACGTGTTGATGTGAGTTTTGAGGCTGAGCCACTGGTGTTTCAAACCCAG
>NW_006922529.1:120922-123823 GCF_000298275.1 Orycteropus afer afer | reverse complement strand
AGGAACTGTTTCAAGTGCTGAGGAGCAAGGATGTCTCCTTGAGGACTAAGGTGTGCCTGACATAAGCCATGATATTTCCAATCACCTCGTATGCACGTGAGAGCTGGACAATGAATAAGGAAGACCGAAGAAGAGTTGATGCTTCTGAGTTGTGGTGCTGGTGGAGAATTCTGAAAGTACCATGGACTGCTAGAAGAACTAACAGATCTTTCCTGGAGGAAGTGCACCCGAAATGTTCCTTCGAAGCGAGAATGGCCAGATTTCGTCTCACCTATTTTGGTCATGTTGTCAGAAGGGATCATTCCCTGGAGATGGATGTCATGCTTGGTAGGGTGGAGGGTCGACGAAAGAGGGGGAGGCCTTAAACGAGATGTATTGACACAGCGGCTGAGATGATGGGCTCAAGTATAGCAGAGATCATGGACCTGGCGTGGGATCGGGCAGTGTTTCGTTCTGCTGTGCATGGGATTGCTATGAGATGGAAAGGACTCGATGGCACCTAACAACAACAACAACATATCTGGGTTGATTTCTGGGTGATGTTGTATGTTTTAATCTCTGGTTGTTGTCTGTCATTGTTGGTTCTCTGTCCAGAGGATTCCCTTTAGCATTCATTGTGAGATTGGTCTGATTTGTTAAAATTCCGTTAATTCCTGTTGATCTGGGAATGTCCTGATTTCATTATCATAGCTGAGTGATAATTTTGTTGCATATATCATTCTTGGTTGGCAAATTTTGTCTTTCAGGATGTCTTAGTTCTCTAGTGCTGCTGTAACAGGAATACTACAAGTGGATGGCTTAAAAAACAGGATTATTTTCTCTTACAGTTTAGACAGCTAGAAATCCAGTCAGAGTGCCAGCTCTAGGGGCTGGTTGAAGGCCCGTGACCTTGGACTTCAGCTCTGCCTCTTATTCCAGGTCCACTGGAGCTAGAAATATCTCCTAACTCAGACAGCTGCAGGATACTGAGGCTGATGAAGTCAAGGTTGTCAGGTAAAATGGCATAATTCCAAGATCAAGAAGCAACACAGCAGGCCACTGGTTAAAGTTCAGGAACAATCTCAAAATCAGGAGGCAACATGGCAGACCACTAGCTCAAGTTCAGGAACTAGAGATGAAGACTTGGCCAAATGCAGGATTCAAAATGTGCCAAAATGCTAAAAACCTTCCTCAAACCTTCCCCATATATGCTGGAAGTGGGCTAAACTCTGTAGGTAACTACCTAGCTGCTCACATCAGATTTCACTGTGGAGGTGATTACAGTCTTATCATAGGGAATAACTACAACCAACTTCCCAGCCACTCAAAATCATGGCCCAGCAAAGTTGACACACAACCTTAACTACTACACACGGTTTTATATATGTCATCCCATTGCCCTCTTGCCTGCTTGGTTTATGCCAAGAAATCAGAGATTAGTCTTCTTTGTTCTCCTTTGTAGGTGACTTTTTGTTCTTCCTGAGCTGATTTCAGGATTCTTTCTTTGCCTTTGGTTTTGCAAATATTGATTATGTCTTCATGATTTTCTTTTGGGGTCTATCCTACTTTGGGTTTGTTGAGCTTCTTGGATGCCCATCTTCTCATCTTTCATGATATTAGGCATGTTTTCTTTTACCAAATCTTCAAAAAAATTTTATTGCTTTTTTTTTCCTTCTGTCTTTTCTTGTTCTGGAATTCCAATCACATATGTTATTCTTCTTGATGGTGTCCAAATGAATCTTAGACTTTTGTCATTTCTTTCCTTCGTTTTTTCTGATTGTTAGTCTAACAGATTAGTTTTGACAGAATTGTCTTCAATCTCACCAATTCTGTGTTCCATTGATGAATTCTATTGTGTGGTTGATAATTTTCCATTTATTTTGTCAATTGAAAAAAAAGAGAGTTTTGTCAGTGTTTTCCTTGATTTTACCTGTGGTTTCCTTAAAATTTCTCTCAATCCATTAAAGATACCTAAATGTAATTCTTTTGAATTCCTTTAGGAAATTCCACTAACATTTCTTCCTCTGGAAGATTTTCTGTCCCAGTGTTTTGGTCACTTGGTGGAGTCATCTTGTGCTGTTTTTTTTTTTTTTTTTTTTTTTTTCCCTTTTGGTGTGATCTGAAATTGTTTTCGTGGAGACAATGTAGAGTTATTGTGTTTATTTGTTGATTGAGTGTTGGTTTTCTTCACTCTGCTTTTCTTGTTTTGTTCTGCTTTAATATATTGGGGCAATGGGGTGAGTGTGTTACTCTGGTTGCTACTTTGGCATCATTGGGGCACTCACCACCTTTCTCTTGGTGCATTTATAGCATGTGGGACTGTGGGCTTGAGTCTTTGATTACTGATTGTGCAGGGCAGCTGAAGGCAGGCTGAACAGATGTTGGCTTCCATCAATCATAAGTCCAGTAGTGCTGGAGTGGGTGGTGTCATTTTTCCAGTAGATGGGGCAGGAGGTGTGTGTGGGTATGGGTATGGCTGTGTACAGTCATTGGTTCCCAATTGCTGGGGAAAGATAGAAAGATAAAAGAGGGGCAGAGGGAAGGGAATAAAAGAAAAACAAAATGGAGGCGGGAAGAAGGGAAACATAAGAAGAAAAAAAATATAATACAGGAAAAGAGAAAAAGAAGAGAAACAAAAATTGAAGGTGGCAGAATATATGTGCAAGTAATAGCTGGCAAACATGGCTGCAGTAGGAATGTGGCACTCACTGCACAGGTGCATGCACCACCAAATATGGAGTGTCAAAGGCAGCACTACTGCAAGCAGAGGTGATGAGGGCATGAGGTGCTTGTTTTGTTGGATCAAAAAGAAAAGAAGAAGAAGAAGAAGAAGAAGGAGAAGGAGAAGGAGAGAAGAAGAAGAAGAAGAAGAAGAAGAAGAAGAAGAAGAAGAAGAAGAAGAAGAAGAAGAAGAAGAGGTGT
>NW_006922529.1:115706-120172 GCF_000298275.1 Orycteropus afer afer | reverse complement strand
AGAGGAGCTTCTAAGATGGTGGACTATGCTGATACACTATCTACAACAAAGACTCAAAAAAACAAGCCTGCCCACAGATGTGGGTACTGTTGTAATCGTGGGCAAGTACAGCCAGTTATTGATTCCTGCTTGCAATAATTCAAAATGACCATGATTTACTGGTTGGTCATTTACCACCCCTTGTTCACAGTTTTTCTTCAGTGTCTTTCTCTCATCAGTGTTTGATATACTTCTTTATCCTTTCCTTTGAAGCTCTAGGATCCAGGATTGTCATCTGTAGCCATATCTGCATGCCCCATTCAATCTTTGTTGTAGATGTTGTGGATAGTGTATCTACATAGTCCACCATCTTGGAAGCTCCTCTTGGTGTGTATTTTGTTGTCTCTTCCTGTTTTTTAATTCTCAACACATGTAAGTTATTCCTCCTTATGGTGCCCCACATAATTTTTAGGCTTTTTTCATTTTTTGTTCTTTTTTGCTGATTTTTCCTCTAATAGATTAGTTGAGAGATTTGTTTTCTATCTTCCTTATTCTGTGTTCCATTGATTCAGTTCTACTCCTTAGTCCTTTCAATGCATTATCTATTTCTTAAATTTTAGTATTAAACTTCTGGGTTTATACTTTTGTATGTTCTCATTTTCCATTTATACTGTCAATTTTTTCTTGTATACATTTTTTAATTCTTCTAGAATTTTGTTTGTGTTTTCCTTGATTTTGTCCATAGTTTCCTTGAACTTTCTGTCAATCCATTGAAGGTACCTAAATATAATGGTTTTGCATTCCTTATCAGGTAGGTAGTTCCAACAACATTTCTTCTTCCAGAAACTGTTATGTCCCTGTGTTTGGAAACTTGCTTGAACCATCTTTTATGCTTTTTCAGTTTGGTTTGAAGTTCTCTGATGTCTCCAAGATTTTGTAGTGCCATTGTGTTAATTTGTTGATTGTATGTTCATTTGCTTCATCCTGACTTTTTGTTCTGTTCTGTTCTAACATATCCAGGCAACAGAGTATGTGTGTTGCTTTGGTCACTATTTGGCAGCATTGAGGTCCTTACCACCTTTCTCTGGGTGGATTTGGTAGCATGTGGGAATGTGGGCAAGAGTCTCTCATTACTGATCTTACAGAGCAACTGAGAGGAGGCTGGGTGGGTGTTGGTTACTGTCTGTCATCAGTCCAGTAGTGCTGGAGAGGGTTTTGGCACTTGCCCTGTGGGTAGGGCAGCAGATGAGGATGAGTATGGCTGAATAGTGTTGCTGGCTCCAAAATTCTGAGGAAAGGTAGAGAAAAGGGGGAAGGGGAGAGGAAATAAAAGAAGAAAGAAAAAAAGGGGAGGGGAAGACTTAAGAAGAAAGAAAAATAATAAAAAGGAAAAGATAACAGAGAAAAAGAAAATATGTGGCACAGTACTGGAGCAAGTGGTAGTTGCCAAACATGGCTGTGGTGGAAATGTTGCATTTGCTCTGCAGGAGTACACACAACCAAATACAGAGGGTCAGGGATGGCATTACTGAACATAGAGGTGATGGGAGACTAGGTACTCACTCACTCAGATAAAGAGAGAGAGAGAAGAAGAAGAAAGAGGAGGAGGAGAAGGAGGAGGAGGAAAAAAGGAAGAAGAAGAAGAGGAAGAAGAAGAGGAGGAGGAGGAAGAAGAAGAAAGAGGAGGAGGAGAAGGAGGAGGAGGAAAAAAGGAAGAAGAAGAAGAGGAGGAGGAGGAGGAAGAAGAAGAAGAAGAAGAAGAAGAAGGAGAAGGAGAAGGAGAAAGAGAAGGAAAAGGAGGAGAAGGAGAAAGAGAAGGAAAAGGAGAAGAAGAGGTAGCAAAAAAATCAATGGGAGGGAAGAAGGAAGTGCTGAGAATAAGGGAAGAAAGGGAAAGAAAAAGAGAGGAAAAAAGGGTACAAGTGTTTAGTTGGCAAACGTAGCTGCAGCAGGAACATGGGACTCACTCCAGGAGATTTCACAGCACATTCTCTGATGGCACTGGGGCAGGGACTGCTGACCAAGGTAGAGGGTATGGGAACAAAGAGGAAAAATTAGAAGAGGTGAAGAGGAAGAAACAAAAGAAAAGAAAGCAAGGTAAAGCAAGAGGAGAAGAGGGAAGAACTAAGAAGAAAGAAAAGAGAAAGAATGAAAGAGAGAGAGAAAGAAAAAGAAAAAGAGAGAAAGGAAAGAAAGAAGGAAGAAAGAGGCAGCACAGTATTTGCAAAAGAACCACCTACCAAGCCTGGGTGTGTTGGAATGCAGCGCTTGCTCCACAGCATGACCAGGTGCTGCTAACTACATGGGCAGCAGAGGAGGGGTTCCCACTCTTCGGGATCCACAAAAAGGAGGGGTGGCAATGGAAGAGAAAGAGAAAAAAAGAGGAAAGGAAAAAAAGAAAAGGAGGGAAGACAGAAGAACTAAGTAGAAAGATAAAGAGAAAATAAAGTGCCAGTGGCACAATACTGACAGTGAGGGGACTTTGACCAGCTAACAGGTGGGTGGGGGTGGGGAGGGCCATGTCTTTAGTTACCAGGAGATTGTGCAAGGTAAGGAGGGAGAACATGTTTCTCTGGTCGCCTGATCACTGACGTGGGTGGTGGTGCAGTCCTGGGCAAGTGGAGCCAGTTACATAGTTCCTAGTTTGATTAGGATACTACTTGCAATAATTCAAAATGGCTATGCTGTGCCAGTTAGCAGTTTACTGCTGCTGATTCACAGTTTGCTTTCAGTCTCCTCTTCTCGTCAGTATTTAATCTACTTCTTTATTCTTTCCTTTGAAGCTCTGGGATCCAGAATTGTCATCTGTAGCCATTCCCCTTGTTTTTTTTCCTGTCTTTGTTGTAGAGGATCTGGATAGTGTATCTGCTTAGTCTGCCATCCTGGAACCTCCCTCCATATACTGTTTTACGCAAGATCTGCCCGCCTTGTACCACACACTTAACCAGGAATTATTCAGTATCCACAGGAGAGGCTTTGTATCACAAGTAAACTAACTTCAGGAGGTCAGAAATATATATATCAAAAGTTGTTAAGTATTTTGAAGGTATACATCTGAAACGTGATACAAATGTTCATTTGGAAATAGGAGTGAATCACAGTATTTATTCAGAGCATTGGATATCTTTTTAATTAATAGGTTTTTTTTTGCTCATAAGGCATTTAAAGTTATAGTGCAGTGGTTTAAGTATAAGCAAAGACAGTTTGAATTAAGGAATTCTGGGAGTGGAGGGCAGAAAGGGATTTCTAGGAGCTCATTAGATAATAAGTATTAATAGAAAATTTTTATCAGGATTCCCCAGCTCAGTCATATTGTATAATTTCTGGTTCGTGATTAATTAGGTGAGATATCATCTATAAGAAGCATGAAGTGTATACAGTAAAGGGATTTGAGGATTTTTGTTGTAGAATCAGTTAGATTGACCTAATCAGACTTGGGTTCAAATCCCTGTTCATGCACTTAATGCCTGTGTGACATTATCAAATTATTTAATTCCACTAACTCTGTTTTCTTATCTGTTAAAGTGTGGATAACCTAAGGTTGTTTAAAGGCTTAAATGCGATAATTAAAGCATGTTGTCAGCTGCTGTCAAGTTGCTCCCACCTTGACTCACTGCTAGGCACAATGGAATGAAACCCTGCTCAGTCCTGTACCATACTCATGATCGATTGTGGATCAGACCACTGTGATCCATATGGCTTTCATTGGCTGACTCCTGGAAGTAGATTGCCAAGCCTTTCTCCCTTGTCCATCAGTGGAGCTTCTGTCCCAGTGAAATCCTTCAGCATCATACCAACAGGAGTGCCTCCACTGACAGACAAGTGGTGGTTGCACATGTGTTTTATTACTTAGGAATCAAACCTGATTTCCCTTATGGAAGAAGAGAATTCTACAACTGAATCACCAAGCATACTGCATAGAAAATTGGGGATTAATATTCATTCTCTTTTGTATTCTCTCAACTCTTCCACTTAGAATGTGACTTTAAACAAGGCTCCTAACTCTCAATTTACTCATCTTTAAAGCAGGAATAATAATATTGGGCCCAACTACACCACAATGTCAAATTAGATAACCTATATCAAAGCATTTTGTAAAGTAAAAGCATTAATACAAACGTATGTAAAGGATTCCTATTAACACATGTAATTGGTTTGCTGATTTCTATAATTCTTAGTGATCATCTAAAATGTAAAGTTCACCACTTAAAATGAAGTTCGCAGTCATATTAAGTATTTTAGGAGTTTTCCAGCTTATTGCTTTATCTGGCTTTAGATAATTTTACTACTGCTCTGTACCTCCATCAAAAAATGGAAGCGAAATTTGGAGCACATTTTGCTGAGTGAAATAAGTCAATCACAGAAGGACAAATATTATATTACTCTACCACTGTAAAAAGTCAAGGAAGGGTTTATACATGGAAGGATACTTTCTTGGTTGGTTACCAGGGAGGGGAATATGGAAGTTGTTATGTTGGTGAATGTCT
>NW_006922529.1:112804-115306 GCF_000298275.1 Orycteropus afer afer | reverse complement strand
GCAACATGCCTGATACATAGTAAGTGCACAACCTGTGTTGACAGAATTATTTCACAAATTCAAAGGCATGGGTAAAGAAGACTGGATTTAGAATGAATAGAATGGGGGTCGTGTCTTGTCTTTGCTCCAGGAAATCATCTGTGAACGGGGATTGTTAATCCTCACAAGTTTTTGGAGAATTAAATGAGAGAATGCATATGAAAGTCTTTGTAAATTATAAAGCATCAAATTTAAGGTGTTATTGTGAGTAATTATTAGTGAATTTTGGTTTCATACTGCCTTAAATAATTAAACTGACTAGTAAATAGACCAGTTAACACTAATTGGCTAATATAGGTAATTGCATGCATGAGTGTTTGCTATAAAGGTGAAAACACAAGACACATTGGCAATTGTACTGTTCTAATATGTATTCTAGGGAGCTCTGGTAGCAGAGCGGCTAAGGCACTTGACTGCTAACCATAAGGCTGGCAGTTCAAACCCACCACCCACTCCTCGGAAGGAAGGTTGGGCAGTCTACTTCCATAGTGATACTACCTCGAAAACCCAAGGAAGGATTGCTATGAGTCAGGTCTGACTGGATGGCAAATAACAACAATACATATTCTATGGTATTGAGAACAAGGCCACTTGCCTGATGATACACTAGACAAAGATGACTACAGAACAGCTTTAGTTCTGGGATGTCTCACAATACCATTTAAAGTTCATTACTTCATTTAAATTATGGATAATAATACAATACTGTATTTCAGTGTTTTGCCTTAGAATATTAATTGGCAGAGTAGCCATTCAATTGCTCCTGCCCACTTCAATTTAGCAGATGCAGATTTTAAACTCAAACATACTTTGAATTATGTGTTTTGCTAGGCTAAAAGATGCACAAATTTTCAAAAGTGAATGGGATTATAATCCTGGGCTGAAATTCGTATCACTCAATCAAATTTAAATCCTCTACTTCAAATTATAAGGAACTCTGGTGGCATAGTGCCTAAGGCATTTGACTGCTAACCAGAACATTGGTGGTTCAAACATGCCAGCCACTTTGTGGAAAGAAGACTGGGCAGTATACTTCCATAAAGGTTTACCGCCTCATAAACCTAATGGGGTTCGCTATGAGTTGGGATCGACTCGATGGCAGTGAGATTGGTTTTGCTTGTTTTTACTTCAAATTATACTTAATAGTACACTGACTTGGAGAGACAGACACAAACCAGAAAGGGGGGTGGGGGAAGAAATACGGGATGAAAACACCACAAACAAATACAAAATACACGCAGACAAAAATGGAAAACAGAAGACCAGATCAAGGCTCAAGTCCACCAAAGGCGTGGATATTCCTATTATGTTACTCATATTTCTCTGAATCTCTGGATGTGTTGGTTGTGTTCCTGTGTGGAAGAGGGAAGTTTAGGAATTGGCTTTTTTGAAGGAAATATTGAATTGTAGAATGTCAAAATTGGAAGAATATTTAAGGGTTAAGTAATTAACAAACTTACTCTACAGATGGGGAAAGTCAAGTCCAGAAAGTGGAAGAAAATAAAACAAAAGCAAAAATATTGCCACCCAGTCGATTTTGACTCATAGTGATCCTGTTGGACAGAGTGGAACTGCCCCATAGGGTTTCCAGGGCTGTATATCTTTATAATGGCAAACTGCCTCATCTTTCTCCTGGCTAAGTGCCTGGTGGTTTATGAACTGCTAACTTTTGGTTAGTAGCTGAGTTCTTTAACCATTGTGCCACCAGAGCCCTTAGAAAGTGGAAAGGACTTGCCAAATGTTGCTCTCTCTCTCTCTCTCTCTATGTATATATATATATATATATATATATATATAGGCAGAATTAGCAAGTTTCCTAACTTTCAGGTTATAACTCTTTAAAAAGAAGTTCTGTAAACCAACATGTTTCAAAGAGTACTTTTTTTTTAATCAGAATTATTGGGTTACTTGTTAAGAATAAAGATTCGTGGGTTTCATTCAGATCTGCTGAGTCAGAATCTCAATGGTGGGCCATGAAAATCTGCATTTTAACAAGTTCTACAATTTCAGATACTCACTGATGTTTGAAAAATACTGCCCTAGACACTCTTAACCTCATATCTTTATATTGAGTCTTTCCAAGTATTTAAAGATACAAACTGGTAGTGGATCTGAAATGCTGTCAGGATCTCCATGGTAACATGTACCTGTAGGGTCCAATTAATAAAGAAAAGAAAAGCTCCAGCTGTCAAGCATGCTTCTTAGGAAGCTGTGGCTTGTAGAACAGCCTGGTAGGGGTCAGATTCTTTAACAGCCTGCTAGGTATGGGGTATGGGAGCTCTGGTGACTTAGTGCCTAAGGTATTTGAATGCTAAGGAGAAGGCTGGTGGTTTAAACCCACCAGCTACTTCTTGGAAGGAAAAGTGGGCAATCTACTTCCATAGAGATAGTGCTTGGGAAACCCAAGGAGGGGTCACTATGAGTTGACTCCATCGCAGTGAGGTTTTTTTTTTTTTTTTTTTA
>NW_006922529.1:109140-112574 GCF_000298275.1 Orycteropus afer afer | reverse complement strand
TGTCAGTTACAGGAAAGAAGCTCTGGTGGTGCAGTTGTTAAACCATTCAGCTTCTGCTTCCATAAAGGTTTACAGCCTTGGGAACATTATGAGCCAATTTTACTCTGTCCTGTAGGGTCGCTGTGAGTTGGAATTGACTTGATAGCAGTGGGTTTGGTGGGTCAGTTACAGTACACAAGGAGCTTTGGTGGCGCAGTGGTTAAGCGCTGGGCTGCTAACCTAAAGGTCTGCGTTTGAACTCACAAGCTCTCTGCGGGAGAAAGATGAGGCAGTTTGCGTTTGTAAAGATTTACGGCCTGAGAAACCCTATGGGGCGGTTCTACTCCGCCCTACAGGGTTGCTAAGAGTCAAGAATGGACTCCATGGCAACGGGTTTCAGTTACACAGAGAAGCTACGTAGAGATACAGTTGCTGAGATACGATCTCTTTGCCAAGATACAAAGTCTGAATACATGGTCCTTACATGTGTAATATTTCTTTCCTGACTCTACCAATCATCCAAAGTTCTGCATGCAGAAGTCCTCGGGGCCCCCGGAAGACCCCGCAACCAGGCATCCTTGATCACCCAATCTGCCTGGCTTGATATAGAACCCACACCAGGAGAGTAACTCAAAGGGTTAACAAGCAGTGCTTCTCAGAATGACAGATAGAGAAGCCAATAGGGTGCTCAAGGAAGGCAATACGTGTAGTGTGGGCGGGCGTGGAACCAGCAAACTGGAACAGACTTTGGTCTAGCGGCGAGAGGGCAGCCTGGAATTCTAAGGAGGCAGTAGCGACCTGAGGTAGAGGGAAAGCAGGGGTTGCATCGGCCCCTTTTGTCTGCTCTCAATTTATAGTTAGGGGTCTATAACAGCGGGGACATCCCGTGGTCAGGTGTATGGCCACGGAATTACATTTTCCAGACTCTATGCCCTGTCACAACCAGCAAGTAAATTCTGCCTCTACCCCAAGTCCTGAGCCACCGCGACCTGGCGACCCGATCTTGGAACATGCCCTGGGAAGCAGCGCCTCCTTGGCCAAGCTGGCTCTTTTCATGGGGTACAACCCTTCCAGTGTACCAGCCGAGGGGGATCCCCAGGCCTGTGGCGGAGCCAGCCTCAACTCCAAGAGCAACAGTGGCAACAATGGCAGTGGCAACAATGACGCACCAGCCGGTGATCCCCTCCTAGGGGACTGCGAACTCTCCTGGCAGATGGGGGCGCAGCTTAAATTGCTGCCTATGAATGATCAGATCCGGGAGCTGCAGACTATCATCCGGGACAAGTGAGCAAGGGAGAGGAGAGAGAAAGGGAGGTGGAGAGACTTGGAGGGGATGGGCAGGAATTGGAAGTAAAAGGGCTAAGGGATAGTCTTTGGGGCGATGGTTTAGGCCTTGGTAAATAAGTCTGGAGAGATTGGAACGGGGTAGTTGAGCTTTTCTTTGAGTCGGGGTGCAGGGGTTATGTGACTCAGGCCTCCAAGCTTCTCTTTCCTAGTCTTTAACGTCTCTTTGTGTACGGAGGAAACCTCTAAGGAAGGCTTTAGCCTCCTCTTTCATTTCTGAATGATAGCAAGTCCTCAATTGTTAGTTGCCCTCTAGTGCGTTCCGACTCATGGCACCCCGTGTGTGCGGAGTAGAACTGCGCCACATGGTTTTCAAGGCTATGACCTCTCAGAAGCAGATCACCAGATCTGACTTCCAAGACTTTTCTGGGTGGCTTCCAACCACCAACCAACCTTTCCGTCCTTAAGCATTTGCGCCACCCAGGGACGACTCCTCAGCCATTACAAGCAGGTAAACAGCCTACACAACTTGCTCAGTGCCCTACTGCAACCCAGAAATGGTTACTATCCAAGCTTATGATCTGCCTCCTATCACCCCAGGCTCGCAAACGGAGTTAAAGTAATGTCAAAGACATGTTGTAACCAACAATATAGATACACTGGCCCTTTAACATCTACTACTGCAAATACGTTATTATATTGTCTAAGGTCTTTTGAGTCTTGGAGTATAGGTTTACTTGGCCATGTGAAAGCACTCTTGTCAAGATTGTTGTGTTGCGAACTTATGTAGAACATCAAATGATTATTGTGTAGTTAGAGGAGTAAAAGAAGCACAAAGGAGGCTGTGGTCCCTCCTAATCTCACAGCCAATACGCTCAAAACTTCATATTCTATTTTGAGGGCGTTTCTAAACCCATGCTGTAGATGGTTTTCTCATGGAAAATATTTTTTCATGGTTAACTACACCTAGTTTCCTTATTAGCAGCACTTTAAATGCATAGCCATGGCATGTAAAACACCTATTTTTCAGTGGGGAGCAAGTCTTAATCTTTTGAAAGTGGCTCCTGAATGTTACGTTGCCACTCTGTAAATCAAGCTCTAGTAACTTTTTCTTTGAACTATTGTAACATGCCCCTAATTTGTTTCACTGCCTCCAGTCTTTCTTTCTTCCACATGCACTCACATACTACTCCACAGTCTTCATAATATATAGATTTGATTAGATAACTGCTTTGCTTTGCAGCCTTCTTTGGCTCCTGACAATCTACCAAATAAAGTCCAGGATCCTTACTTACTCTGATATGGCAGCCCCTCCTCATGGTTCCTAGGAATCATTCTGAAACATCCCTCTTCTGCTCTCCTTTGGAATTTCCTTCCACTGTTTTTGCTGCATATTCGGATCCTGCCTATCCTTGAAGGTCAAACTCAGCATTAAAAGTCCACCTCTGCCAAGAAATTTTCCTTTAATCATTCTTCCCTGGCCTTTTTATTTTATTTATTTATTTTTTATTGTGATTTGGGTGAAAATTTACAGAGCAAATATACTTTCCATACAGCAGATCGCATACACTTTGTCTCATGACATTGACCACAATTTAGCACAATGCAACATCTCCTCTCCCACTTCCTCCCGATAGGTACCGCTTCCCTGTGTCTATCCTTCCATGCCCTCCTACCCCCTGAGCTGTCTCCTTGTGCCTGAGCAGCCCTTCTTTCTCTCTTGCTTGTTCTGTCCAAAGAGTGTATCTACCTCAGGTAAATGCTCAACTAGAATGCCTGTCTACTGCTTGGCTGGAAGCCACAGGTGTGTGTTCAATTCCAGACCTGAAGGGCAGCTAGGGACCATAGTCTCAGTGGTTCCACCAGGTTCCATCGTGTCAGCAAACCTGTTCCCCGCTTTTTTTTTTTTTCAAATGATTTTGAGTTTTGTTCCACATTGTTCCCCCTGTCTCTCCAGGATCTCCTACAAAGATCCTCTTTCAAGTGGTTGACAGTAGTAGCCAAGCACCATCTATTTCTTCTGGTCTCATAGTCGTATAGGCTGCAGATCGGATGGTGTACCAGTTGCTAGGACTGATTGTTTCCATGAATTTTTGGTTTTCTTCATTCTTCTTGGCCCTGGACGAGGAGAGACCCATCGTTGCATCTAGATGGCAGCTTGAATGCTTTTA
>NW_006922529.1:107191-109040 GCF_000298275.1 Orycteropus afer afer | reverse complement strand
TTATGCCAATTGAGCTTGATATCCTCTGCGACTATGGTCCCGAGAGAGACCACAGGTTCAACTACTCGGTCCCTCTGGGTAGCTGGCTGTGACCAAGCAGTGACTACAACCTTGCCCCTTGTCAACCCCATTATACACCTTTCCCTGGCCTTTTAAAGGCAAAATTCACCTTCTATTTTGTAGTGTACCTATCTTATCTGCCCTATTGTATTTTAAGCTCCCGAGGACAACAACTGCATTTTTTTAAAACATGGTTGAATTTCAACCATGCCTTCTGAAAATCAATGCTAAGTTACTAAGATTCTTCCAAGCTCGTAAAATTATATTTATGAAACTATACTACTGAACTTTTAAAATAATTTATTTTATTTTTGTTATTGTTGTTGAGAATATAACAGCAGAATACACACCAATTCAACCATTTCTACATGTGCAATTCAGTGACGTTGATTACATTCTTCAAGTTGTGCAACCATTCTCACACTCCTTTCTGAATACTCCTACTTCATTAACATAAACTCGCTGTCCCCTAAGTTTCCTATCTGATCTTTCAAGTTGCTGTTGTCGATTTTATCCTGTATAGTTATTAATGTTTTTAATACACCAATATTGAAAACTACTGTGGTCATGTGATCCAATAGATGAAGTTGTTGGTGTTGGTATGTGCCATCGAGTCAGACCTGACACTTAGTGACCCCTCCTTGGGTTTCTGAGGCAGTATTATTACGGAAGTAAATTGCCCAACCTTCTTTCTGAGGAGTGGCTTGTAGTGATCTTTAAAAAATAAAAGGAGAATGTTCATACATTGTGAAGAATATAACCAATGTCACTGAATAATTTTTTTTCTCACTGAATAATTTTTATAAAAATTGTTGAATGGGAAACTAAACTACTCTGTAAACCTTCACCAAAAACAGAATAAAATATCTTTAAAAAATAGGAGGCATAGATTTGGCAACTGTAGTGAGGGCAGCTGAAATAAAACTCATCTATAAAACAAAGAAAATAAGATGACAATTTTTGACAGAGAGCAGGAGTGCCTAACCTTGGGTCTTTGATCCCACTACCTCTGTAGATGGGATGGGCTTCAAGGCTTCAGTGAACCCTCAACAATTATCTGGGACATGGTACTTGCATGTGCACTTAAAAAGATGTATTGTGGTAAAATATATATCACAAAAACAGACTATTTTAACCATTGTAAGTGTACAATTCAGTAACATTAATTACATTCACAATGTTGTGCAGCCATCACTTGTACATGCATTTTTTAATGGTTGTTTTTTTAAAAATGCATTTTATTGAAATATAATTTATGTATGGTGAAATGCACAAAACTAAAGTGACATGGGTCAATGAGGTTTTTTTTTTTTTTTTTTTTGCGGTGTTCCCTCCCCTCCCCTCCTACCCCTGGTAACCGGCAAAGAAATTTCCCTTCCATATATAAACCTTTCTTTGACTTTTTACAATAATGAACTAATACTATATTTCTCGATCTGTGATTGACTTCTTTCATTCAGCACAATGTCCTCACACTGTGTGAGGACAAGTTCATCCATGTTATGTGGTGTTTTGCAGATTCTACATTATTTAAGGTTGCATAGAATTCTATTGTGTGTATGTACCACAGTTTGGTTATCCATTCTTCTGTTGATGTGCCTGTAGGTTGTTTTCATTTTTTGCTATTGTAAGTAGTGCTGCGATGAACGTAGGTTTGCATATATCTGTTCTTGTTCTCACTCTCACTTCTTCTTCTTCTTCTTCTTTTTTTTTTAAATTGTGATTTGGGTGAAGATTTACAGAGCAAATTCACTCTCCATACAGCAGTTCACATATACTTTGTCTCATG
>NW_006922529.1:98217-100340 GCF_000298275.1 Orycteropus afer afer | reverse complement strand
ACTGTTGTTGTCTCTCACTCAGTTAGACACAGATTACAATTGAATAACCATCAGAAAACTTTTCATACTTGCGGGTCCAGAGTGTCTTTGGGGTTGCTGGAAAGCAGAACGTGTTCTCAAGCCCCAGAAATCTGTCAGAGCATTGTCTCTTTAAATATCCAAAATAGTCAAGCCGCTTTTAATCCTTCAAAATGGCGGTGCCTTCCAGACCAGCAAAAGTCCACAGCTCAGCCCACCTTTCTCTTCACCTTCTGCGCTTATTCCCCAGCTACCATGCACAGTTCTCTGTACAGTCTTTGCTTAGTAGGGCTGATTTTTTGGTTAATTCTTTGGTCCTACCACCACTCGGAAATCTCCAAGCTGTCTGTGCCATCAGGATCGCTCAGGATTGCTGCCAGATCGCAACTCTGTATGTCTCCTTTTTTTGGTATTTTCTTTCAAGTTCTTCTGCTAGTTGGTGTTTAGTCCACTTCTATATCCTTCCCTTCAAGGTTCAGGAGTCCAGGATTATCTTCTGTATCTGTGTTAATTGGTTTCCCTTTTCTTTGTTGAAGAGGGTCTGTGCAGTCTTTCTGCCTAGTCCGCTATCTTGCTGGTGAATCCTCTGAAAATGTATTCTTATATAATTTTTGGTTGATACATTTTTCCTTTCAAGGTTTTCTTGCCTGCAAAGTTTCTGCTCAGAAATCAGAGCTTAGTGTTACTGGTGGCCTGTTGTAGGTAACATTTCATTTTTTTCTGTGGTGCTTTCAAGATTCTATCTTTGACTTTGGTTTTGAAAAGTTTGATTATTATGTCTTGGTGACTTTCTTTTGGGATGTCCCCTGAATGGTGTTCATTGAGCTTCTTGGATTGATATCCTTTGTCTTTTATATTAAGGAAGTTTTCTGGTACCAAACCTTTGACAATCATCTCTGTATGCTTTTCTTTTCTTTTTTATTTTGCCTCCTCCTGTGTTGAAATTAAGATCACACATAAATTTTTCCTCTTGATAGTGTCCCACATGATTCTTAGGTTTTCTTCAATTTTTTTCCGGTTTTTCTTCACATAAATTGGTGTCAAGATATTTGTCTTCTAATTCACCACTCTATTTTTCAATTGGTTCAATTCTAGTCTTTTGCCCTTTAAATATGTTATCTATCTACATAATTTTAGTATTTATCTTTTTGATTTCTTATTGCCATTGTTGCATGGTTTCTAATTGCTTGTGTCACTTTACTATTGTATTGTTTTCCTGAATTCTTCCAGGGTATTGTCTATATTTTCCTTGATTTTGTTTGTGGTTTCCTTGGACATATATGTATATAATCAGGTAATTTTATTACCTATTCTCCAGAGATGTTTCCTCATTCTTTATGTTTCTCACTTGCTTACTCTATCTTCTCCTGTTTCTTGGTTTGAGTTAATGTTGTCTTTGTCTCTGAGATATTTTGGAGTTGTTGTATTTATTAGTTGATTATGTGTGAGTTGTTTCATCATGATTTTTGTTTTGGTTTCTTGTGATATACCTGGCAGTTGAGATGCTAGTGCTTCTTTGATCACTAGTTTGACAGCACTAGGGCACTCCCTAGCTGTCTTGGGGTAGGTGAAGTAACTGGTGGGAATGTAGGCATGGGTCTCTGTTTACTGGCATGAAGAGCAGCTACAAGCAGTGTGAGCAGGTATTGCCCATTATATGCTATTGATCCAGTGGTACAGGAACAGGTGATGGCACTTGCCAATTGACTGGGGTGGTAGGTAGTAGGTGGTTGGTGTGGTAGGTAGATATTACTGACTGTTGTGGAAACAATGTCCACCTCCCACTGGGTGGGACAGAGAAAAAGAGATGTAGAAAAAGGGGGAAGAGAAAAAATATGGATAAAAATAAAAGATGAAGAAGGGGAAGATAGAAAAAAAATAAATAAAAAGGAAGAAAAAATAGAAAAAAAGAGAACAAGAAACAGAAAAAAAATGGGAGGCTGGTGCAGCTATGCTCATTTGGCAGTAGTGGCTGCAGGTGGCTATACATACCTGTACAGGGGGCAGGAGCTTGCTGCATGATCCACATGTGTGTGTGCCTCTGATAGCTGTGGCCTCCATGTATGTGGTGTGCATTATGTGAGAGCATGACGTCGATCATGTGG
>NW_006922529.1:93235-96952 GCF_000298275.1 Orycteropus afer afer | reverse complement strand
AGAGTGGCTGGTGGGATTGAACTGCCAACCTTCTGGTTAGCAGTCAAATGCCTTAGCTTAACTAGTAAAAGAATGTCTGCCTTAAACATAGGCTCTCTTAAGAACTGTCTATATGATATTAAAGTGACAGGAGCAACTTGAAAGATTAGATAGGAATCTTAGGGGGCAGTGAGTTTATGAGGGAGGAACAACTCAGAAAAGGAGGGTGAGAATGGTTGCACAATTCAAAGAATGTAATCAGTGCCACTAGATTGTACATGTAGAAACTGTTGAATTGGTGTATGCTTTGCTATGTATATTCAGAACCACAACAACAAAATAAATAACATTTAGGAAAAAAAAAAAGAAAAAACCACATAGCTAGCCTATGAGGTTTCCAAGGCTGTTAATCTTTGCAGAGGCAGACTTCTTCATCTTTCATAATTCTAAAAAATAAAGATAAAAAAATCCCCTCCCCCCAGTTTTCTGTTTTCTTTTGTCTCTAGACTGGACTCAGGAGAGGCAGAAAGAGGGTCTGGCCTGGCACAGTTCTTGGCACATAGGGGCATTAATGTAACAATAACAATAGAAGATATTAATTAATTTATTTCTGAGTGACCCTAGACCTGGGTTCTAGAGAAAATTGTATTGATATTTTCTCATGTTTTCTACCTGATTTTGAATGTTTACATTGAACTCTGCTTTGATGTGCAAGTAAATGATTAATGACACTCTATTTTATAAGCTTATTGTTGTTAGTCCACCACTCGTCTGCCATTTTATCATATTATGGTGGCTTGCATGTTGCTGTGAGCCTGGAGGCTATGCCACCAGTATTTCAAATATCAGCAGAGTCATACATAGTAGACAGGTTTCACTGGAGCTTCCAGACTAAGACTGGCAAGAAGGACGTGGCCATCCACTTCTGGAAGAATTGGCCATGGAAAGCCATATGAATAGCAGGGAAACACTGATATATTACTGGAAATCATTATAAATAGTAATGAAACACTGTCTGATATTGTGCCAGAATATCACAGGGTCACTATGAGTCAGAATTGACTCTGTGACACCTAGCAACAACAACATAGTTATCAGAAGGAGCTCTGGTGGCACCATGGTTAAAGCATTTACTTGGTTGATAACCAGTGGGTTGGAGATTGAAACCCACCAACCTCTCAGTGGGAGAAAGATGAGACAGTGTGCTTCCGTAAAATATTACAGCCTTAGAAACCCTATGGAGATCACTATGAGTTGGAAGCAACTCAATGACAGTAGTTTTCATGGTTATCAGAAAATTGGGTGGATTCCCATCATGGGGGAACCTTGGGCAGGTTTTCTCCATTGCAAGAGAACTCTACATATTCAAAACAGAAATTATACTTGGGATGTACCAAAACCCATTGATAAGGAGTCAGTTTCAACACATAGCTACCCTATGAGGTTTCCAAAGCTGTAAATCTTTGCAGAGGCAGAATTTTTCATCTTTCTCCCATGGAACAGCTGGTGTGTTTAAACTGCTGACCTTTTGGTTAGCAGCTGAATGCTTTAAACACTGCACCACCAGAGCTCCTACACTTGGAATATCCCAGGGAAATGTTTCTGCCCCAAGCCAGAGATTTGGAGTTATATTCATGAATTGATTGGTTGCACAAAAATCCTATAATTTCCAAAACTATTAGATAAAATCTTAAAGAGCTAAATTTAGATTTGGGTAAATAGGGAAAATGGTAAAAGTTTAAATGAAAACTTAGAATATTTAAACTACTTTTTTTCAGCAATAATTATGTTTTGTGTATATAGATAATTTCAAGATCTTCAGGTAGTTTACAGGTAATAAAATGAGTTAAATATTCATTATAATTTAAAATTCATATATTTTTGCTTTATAGGGAAACTATATATTCAAATTCAAGCTGGCTAGTAAGTGTGTTAATTTTTGCTATTTAAAAAATTATATTTGGTTTGGTTATTATAAGAGATATGCAACAGTGACAATGTTTAAAAGATTTATTAAAAGGAGTTGATTTGATATGGTCAAAATTTTATCTCCCTGGCTAACATCTAATACTTTAAGTTTTTAGAAGCTTTAATGTTAAATAACACTCATCTGTCAGTTTGTCATACTGTGGTGGCTTGTGTGTTGCTGTGTGGCTAGAGGCTTTGCCTCTGGTATTTCAAATACCAGCAGGATCACCCATGGTGGACTGGTTTCATTGGAGCTTCCAGTCAAGACAGACTGGGAAGAGGGATGGGACCATGCGCTTCTGAAAGAATTGGCCACTGAAAACCTTATTAATAGCAGTGAACCATTGTCTGATACATTACTGGAAAATTTTATGAGGAGTCATGAAACATTGTCTGAAATAGTGCCAGAATATGAGCTCCTTAGGTTGGAAGGTACTCAAAATATGACTGGGGAACAGCACCCTCCTCAAAGTAGAGTAGACCTTAATAATGTGGGTGGAGTAGAGCTTTTGGGACCTTCAGTTGCTGATGGGGCATGACGCAAAATGAGAAGAAAGAGTGTCCAATATTCAT
The DNA here is from genome assembly GCF_000298275.1 of Orycteropus afer afer. Classification (NCBI taxonomy): domain Eukaryota; kingdom Metazoa; phylum Chordata; class Mammalia; order Tubulidentata; family Orycteropodidae; genus Orycteropus; species Orycteropus afer. The sequence goes on along the minus strand of NW_006922529.1, from coordinate 94,432 downwards.
TAATACTTGGAACATGGAACATAAAAAGTATGAATCTAGTAAAACTGGAAGTTGTCAAAAATGAAATGGAATGCATAAAAATTGATATGCTAGGCATTAGTGAGCTGAAATGGACTGGTAATGGCCATTTTGAATCAGACAATCATATGGTCTACTATGTACGGAATGACAAAATGAAGAGGAATGACATCACATTCATCATCAAAAAGAACATTTCAAGATCTATCCTGAAGTGCAATGAAGTATAATATCCTTACACCTACAAAGAAGACCAGTTAACACCACTATTATTCAAATTTACACACCAACCACCAAAGCAAGAGATGAGGAACTTGAAGAGTTTCCCAACTTCTGCAGTCTGAAATTGACCAAAGATGCAATCAAGATGCATTGATAACTGCTGGTGATTGGAATGTGAAAGTTGGAAACAAAGAAGCATCGATAGTTGGAAAATATGGCCTTGGTATAGAAATGATGCCAGAGATTTCATGATATAATTTTGCACAACCAATGACTTATTCATTGCAAATACCTGTTTTCAACAACATAAATAGCTACTATACATGTGGACCTCGCCAGAAGGAATACATGGAAATCAAATCGACTGTATCTGGGGAAAGAGGTGATAGGGAAAACCATCAGTCAAAACAAGGCCAGGAGCTGACTGTGGAACAGACCATCAATTTCTCAAATGCAAGTCCAAGTTGAAGTAGAAGAAAATTAAAACAAGTTGACAGGAGCAAAAATACGACATTGATTATATCCCACCTGAATTTAGAGGACATCTGAAGAATATATTTGATTCATTGAACACCTGTGACTGAAGACCAGATGAGTTGTGGGATGCCATCAAAAACATCATACATTAAAAAAAGCAAAGGGTTGTTGAAAAGACAGGAAAGGAAGAAAAGACCAAAAAGTATGTCAGAGGAGACTTGGAAACTTGCTCTTGAATGGAGAGTAGCTAAAGCAAAAGGAAGAAATGTTGCAATAGAAGAGCTGAACAGAAGATTTCAAAGGGCAGCTTGAGAAGACAAAGTAAAGTATTATAATGAAATGTACAAAGACAAGGAATTAGAAAACCAAAAGTAAAGAACACACTTGGTATTTCTCAAGCTGAAGTAACTGAAGAAAAAACATGCAAGCCTCGAGTTGCAATAGTGAACGTTTCTATGGGCAAAATGTTGAATGATGCAG
>NW_006922529.1:91320-92930 GCF_000298275.1 Orycteropus afer afer | reverse complement strand
ACAGATTTTTTTTTTTTTTGAATACTTGTGGCCTTGGTGGCTTACACATAACAGGTAGTTAAAGATATTTTTGTTCTATAACTTTTCACTTCTGATTAGGTTTGCTCAAAATATTTCACTGGGATTTTTAAGTCATTTGCATACCATGCCAAACCTTGAGGCTATCCTTTATTTCAGTGAATGTATAATAACAAAGTAACTTTGAAATAGAGCTTATGTATTCAGAGCATTCACTAAAACTTAGTTATAAATGAAGCATTCCTTTGGTTTAAACTTGCCAGATGAGCTTTAATATTCCACTTTGCTTTACCCTGTCACTTAAAAACAACAACAAAAGAAGAAAAACATTAGAGCTCAGTTTGAGTCCATTTAATTCTTTTGTCTCAATACATAAAAGCCTTGCTCCACATCCTATATAGGTATTAGTGACTGGGGTCTTAAAAGCTTTCAAGTGGCCATCTAAGATGCAGCTAATGGTCTCCTAGCTTTGGAAGTGAAGAAGAGTGAAAAAAAGGGGTATTTGGAAGCAATCAGCCCTAGGACATGATGGCCCTCGAGACCAGAAGAACTGGATGGTGCCCAGCTACCAATGCCAACCACTCAGGAAAGGATCAAATAGGATCAAATCTGGAGATGCTGAATAGAGTGGGAGGAAAAACATGGAACAAAATCCAAAAACTCATTAATGACCAGAATTACTGGTCAGATGGAGTCTGGTGAGACCCTCAATACTATGGCCCTGTAATACATTCTGCGCCTGGAATAAAATTCATTCCCAGGGGCTGGCTGTCAGCCCGATAGTTAACAAGATGTACATGCAGACCGCTCAACCCAGGGTGATGCACCCACCTACTCTATGGAAATACATCCCTTAGAGCAATAGACCACGGGGCACCAGAGGGGCAACATTCACACTGAGGAAATGCAGGCAAAAAGGGGTGCATAACTATGAGGGGCACAGGGGGAGGGTTACTGGGCAGGGAGGGCAGTAGACTGGGTTAGGGTTGGACATGGTAAATGGGGAGTGAAACTAAATGTACACGTAACAAAAAAAAAAAAAAAAAACTTATTTTTTCTCATACTTAAGTGGCCAGATAAAGTATAGAACACCCAATGTGTCATCCAAAAATAGCCATCGAAAAATATATGTTGAATTCCTGACCTTTGTGCCTATGATATGATCCTATTTGGAAACAGGGGTTTTCTTTTGTCGTGTTAATGCAATAATACCAGTTTAGAGTAGATTCTAAACCTAGTCATTTCTGTGTTCTAAAAAGATGAAAATAGGCACAGAGGTACACACTTTGGGAAAGATAGACAAAGATACACAACTGGGAATCATTTATAAGCCAAACATTGCTCAGCAGGCACCAGAAAGTTGGAGAGGGGTTCACAGAAGGAATTGACACAGCCAAGACTCTGATCTGGACTATTAGCCTCCAGAAATGTGAGAAAATAAATTTATGTTCTTTAAAGCCACCCAGTTGTGGTATTTCTGTTACAGTAGCCTAGGATAACTAAGATACTCAGTTAAATTTGCATTTAGATAAACGATGGATAATTCTTTACTATAAGTACACTCTAAATATTGCCTGAGATATACTCTTGAA
>NW_006922529.1:89333-91220 GCF_000298275.1 Orycteropus afer afer | reverse complement strand
CTGGGTATCCTCTGTTTTTATTGGATTAATCCTATGCCCAGTTCCAATTTCCCTTGTCCCACATACTGAAAACAATCCTTTTTTATAATCTTCTTAGAGCAATGTATTTAAATATTTGATGTGACACCTAATACAATGCTATTAGGCTTTGATTTAAATTAAGTTGATTTAAATTATGGCTCAGAGGTTTTGATTGAAACATTTTTTGTAAATTCTTATATGTGATAACCTTAGTATATACTGTTTACAATCCATATTTTCATAAAAACTGATCCTTCAGAAGGAACATTTTTCATGATATTTTATTTGCATAGTAGACTGTACTTGGTTGTTTAATTGTTTGCATTTTATATACATGCCAGTCTGATTCATAGGGAGAGATATCAGTCAAGTACATATAAAAAAAGTTGGTTAACTTTTAGTAAACATTCCATTATTAGAACAAAATATAAAATAATGGATATACTCTGGGAGTTGGAATCACAGAGATTCAGGCTAGGAAGAACCTTGAAATACTTAGTTTTCATTTAGTCTCACTAGTCCGGGTCCAACAACAACAACAGTCTCATCACTGGAGCTCTGGTAGCGTAGTCCCTAAGGCACTTGACTGCTAACCAGAAGGCTGGCAGTTCAAACCCACCAGCCACTCCTGGGAAGGAAGATGGGGCAATCTACTTCTGTAGTGATACTGCCTCGGAAACCCAAGGAGGGGTCGCTATGAGTCGGTCCGACTCGACGGCACATAACAACAACAACAGTCTCATCACTAAAGTAACATTAGTAGTACAATTTACCTCTTAAGGTTGTGTGAAGATTAGATGAGATAATGTACCAAAAGTGCTTAGTACTTGGCACCAAAGAAACTTTCAATAAATTGTCGATTCTGGGAAAGAAGGGAATAATGTATAATAGTAGTACCTGCTGTAATTTACAAACCTTTTAGGAAGAGATTTATAAATAAGTTTTTGTAAACTTGTGATATTTTTTGTTTAAATGGCTTTTGTTAAAAAAAAGAAGAAGAAGGGTGTCAAGTTTGTTCTGAATAGAGATACAGTGATCAATTGCCACTTTCTACTGTGGGGATTGGAGTTAAAATGTCCCAGGGGAGGTTGTCCTCCAACAATATAGAAAATCCCTCCAGTAGTAGTTAGGCTTAATGAGACCAGGGAAGAAGAGCCTCTTGAAGTCCTGTTTTTTTTTTTTTTTTTTTAATACCATAAAAAAATCCCATTCTTCATATTTGAATATTTTATAAAAGTTAAGTAAATACCTTTTAGCCTTTTGAAAGTGTCTTAGTAGAAACACTAGACTGACTCTCTACTAGAAATTAAAAGAAAAATTTAATGAAGGAATAAAATTATTTCAAATAGGGGAGAGATTTATAGGCATTTGTGTAAGATGTTGCAATGCTCCAAATTTCAGGGAGAACAAGGTTTAAAAAGCTGTGGTGAACAAAGGATTTGTGCTGGCAGGCATGAAGGGGAGGAGGAAGAAGCATGACAAAAGTTACAAAGGATTTGTTGAACTATAAGCTTAAACATCATCAATAAGCTCATTTGTTGCATTCTAAGGTTATTACATCCTAAGAATACTTTAACAAAGCATTCTTTTAGGGGCTGATTTTCTGTTACTTCTGCAGTCAGTTCATATCTCAACAAACTTGGTTTCTACTTTAGTTACAAATTTATGGAGAGCTAACAGGAACATAGGAGAAAATCCCAGCTAGTAACATTTTATTTTGGGGGTCAGATGTGAACTAAGACTTGATATATACCTATTTTAGCTACAAGGTTATTTACTAGGTCTAACTTCATTTAAAGGCACTCTAGAAGGTCTGGTGGCATAGTTCCTAAGGCATTTGACTGCTAACCAGAAGGCTGGTGGTTC
>NW_006922529.1:87765-88843 GCF_000298275.1 Orycteropus afer afer | reverse complement strand
TCTAGATAACTCTTTATCTAGGTTAGAAATCCTGACTTTTGCCTTCTTTGTTTTTCAAACAGTAAAACTTTGACAAAAAAAAGCTGAATAGTTTCTTTACAAAAACAGAAATGAAAATTTGAGATAAATTCGAAATGGAGTTGTAATTTAGGTCTGAAGTCAACTAATACAGATATGTCAGTATCTCAGTTTTTTTTTTCTTTCTTTCTTATTAAGGTTCATGTCCATAAAAGAAAGGCAACTGAAACTCTTTAAGAGGTTTCATCTGGGTTTGTGGTTGCTATGAAATATACATGTTTTAAAATATATACAATGGCTATAGCCTCTCTGGACATTTTAAAGTGTTTTGTTTTATAAGATAGCCTTACTTAACAAGTTGGGAGGAGTCAGATTTGGCAAGTCTGCATGAAAATAGGATTTGGTTCCCAATATAATTCTCATTCTTTGTTGTATCATTGTGAAGATATATATATATTTTTAATGGCTGCCTTTGGGTTTTATTTTCTTATTAAATGTGTGTAACACACTTATGAGGCACTCTGGTAGCATAGTACCTAAAGCACTTAACTGCTAACCAGAAGGCTGGTGTTCAAACCCACTGGCCACTCCTCGGAAGGAAGATTGGGCAATCTACTTCTGTAGTGATACTGCCTCGGAAACCCAAGGAGGGGTCGTTATGAGTCGGGTCCAACTCGATGGCACATAACAACAACACATTTATGAGTGGGTATCAAAAATCTATTTTCTCAGATATGATTAGGTCTGCATTATTAAACCTGTTAGGAGTTTGTACAACTTTAAAGACACTCAGCTTAACATTTAATTAGATTTTCATGCTTTGAATTATGAGTTCTTGGATATCACTGTCTGTTTAAATATTTCATCATTTGGATATGATTTGGAATGTAGTAAGTGTGTGTATCTGTGTTTTTTGTTTTGTGATTTTTTTTTTTTGAATCATAGAAACAGTTGAGTTCACTCTTTTTAAAATTTTATTGTGGTTTGGGTGAAAGTTTACAGAGCAAATTCATCCATACAGCAGCTCACATACACTTTGTCTCATGACATTGACTGTAAT
>NW_006922529.1:86283-87558 GCF_000298275.1 Orycteropus afer afer | reverse complement strand
TACTGCCTCGGAAACCCAAGGAGGGGTCGCTATGAGTCGGGGCTGACTCGACGGCACATAACAACAAAAACAACAACAATGTAAATGTTCAGCTCATATGCCTGTCTTTTGTTTGGCTGGAAGCCACAGGAGTGGGTTTAATTCCAGACTTGAAGGGCAGCTAGAGGCCACAGTCTCAGGGGTTCCACAAGGCTCTATCAGACAAGCAAACCTGATCCCTTGTTATTATTATTATTTTTTATGATTTTGAGGTTTGTTCCACATTGTTCTCCCACTCTACCCAGGATCTCCTACATAGATCCCTCTCCAAGTGGTTGACAGTGGTAGGTGGGCACCATCTAGTTCTTCTGGTCTCATAGTTGTATAGGCTGCAGATCGAATGGTGTTCCAGTCCTTTGGACTAATTGTTTCCATGTGTCTTTGGTTTTCTTCATTCTTCGCTCTAGATGAGGAGAGACCCATCGTTGCATCTAGATGGCTGCTTGCAAGTGTTTAAAATCCCAGTCACTACTCACCAAAGTCGGATGTAGAACCATGTTTTTGTGGAATATTTTATGCCAATTGAGATTAATGTCTCCTGCAACCATGGTCCCGAGCCCACAGGTCCAACTACTCACTCCCTCTGGGTAGCTGTGTATGGCCAAGAAGTGACTACAACCTTGTCCCTTGTCAGCTCTACTATATACCTAGAAATTCTTACACAACATACAAATACACTTGTAGAAACATTGTCTGCCAACTCTACACATGGTAATGGGCACACTGCCCCCTTTTGGTGTAGTAAATTAAATTACCTGGTATGGCTTTTCTAGCCTTAAGTCTTTGTAAACTCCATGGTGCAATTTGCTGTGAGAAACTGAGTAGCTTCTGATTGTTAAAGTCATCCACCTGGGGTATTTCTGTTGGGAGCAGCACAAAGTAATTTTCTGGGAAGTTTGCTCTCTCCCAGGTGTATATAATTCTGGTGTTGGGATTGGTTGGTTCAGCCTCAAAAGAAGCCCACCTAGAGGCAGAAGGAGTCTCTCTGACTGCTGGCCGAGAAGGACGTGCTGCTGAGAGAAACACGCTCCTGAGAGAGACACTCTGCTGATAAAGAGACACATGCTGCTGAGAAAGAGATATCGAGAGACACACGTTGCTGAGGAAGAGACACCGAGAGATACACACTGCTGGGAGAGAGACTGAGAGAGACTGTTGGATGAGAGATGGCGGGTTGAGAGAGACTGAGCATTGTTCCTGAACTTGAATTGTAGCCTGGTGCTTCCCTATTAGACC
>NW_006922529.1:78186-78795 GCF_000298275.1 Orycteropus afer afer | reverse complement strand
ATGTCTTTGCCTGGTTTTGGTATCAAGGTTATGCTTGCTTCATAAAATGAATTTGGGAGGATTCCATCCTTTTCTATGTTCTGGAATAGTTTGAGGAGGATTGGTGTCAATTCTTCTCTAAATATTTGGTAGAATTCTCCAGTGAAACCATCTGGGTCAGGACTTTTTTTGTTGGTAATTTTTTATGACCTGTTCAATTTCTTCTTTTGTTATGGGTCTGTTGAACTTTTCCACCTCAGTCTGTGTTAGTTTAGGTAAGTAGTGCGTTTCTAGAAATCTGTCCATTTCTTTTAGATTTTCAAATTTGTTGGAGTACAGTTCTTCATAGTATTCTGATACTATCTTTTTAATTTCAGTTGTTTCTGTTGTGATGTCACCCAATTCTTTTCTTATTCATGTTATTTGAATTCTCTCCCTCTTTTCCTTTGTTAAATTTGCCAGTGGCTTGTCAATTTTATTAATCTTTTCCAAATACCACCTTCTAGTCTTGTTGATTTTTTCTATTGTCTTTCTATTTTTTATTTCATTTATTTCTGCTTGAATCTTTATTATGTCCTTTCTTCTGGTAAGCTTTTCTTCCTGTTCTTTTCCTAATTGTTGGAGATGTTG
>NW_006922529.1:72497-77227 GCF_000298275.1 Orycteropus afer afer | reverse complement strand
TTGTCTATTTGTCTTTTCAGTTCTGTTAATGTCTGGTTTATGTATTTTGGGGCTCTTTCATTGGGTCCATAGATATTTATTATGGTTGTATCTTCTTGTACAATTGATGTTTTAATCATTATATAATGTCCTTCCTTGTGTCTTATGGTGATTTTTGCCATAAAGTCAATTTTATCAGAAATTAATATTTCCACTTCTGCTCTTTTTTGGTTGCCATTTGCTTGATATATCTTTTTCCAACCTTTGGTTTTAGTCTCTTTTTTTGGTCTTTTTCTCTAAGATGTGTCTCTTGTCAACAGCATATCAATGGGTTATGTTCTCTTATCCATTCTGCAACTCTCCATTTCTTGTGTGGTGCATTTAATCCATTGATATTCAGTGTAATTATCGACAAGCATGAATTGGTTGCTGTCATTTTGTTATGTGTTTTTTGTGGTGTTCCTGGTTTCTTTGTTCCATATAATTTTTTGTACCGAGCTCATTTTGTTTGTGAAATGTGTTATCATTTCCTTCATTGCTGTTGTTTTAGTATTTGCTAAATATTTGTGCTTGTCCTCTTTTTTATTGTGATGTGAAAGTTTATCATTTTTCTTTGAGGTTACCCTGTGCTTTATAATTTTCTCCCTGAGTTTAGAGCAGTCCATTCAATCTTGCAACTCTCTTAACTTCCTCACCATTTAGAAATTCTGTAACTACACAATTTTTTTTCCTCTTTTTGATTTGTAGTTATCCCCATTTGCCAATTAATGTCTCTGGTTCACTGTTAACCATCTTGTAAGTTTACCTTACTTTGCTTTTGGATACTTCCGTAACTGCATTGGTTTCTGGGTTATGTCATCTTGTTTATTTATGGTTGGTTGTTGTTTGCTATCATTAGTTCTCTGTTCAAAGGTGTCCTTTAGTATCTCTTGCAAAATTGGCCTGGTTTTAACAAATTCCCTTAATTTCTGCTTATCTGGAAATCTCCTAATGTCACCTTCATATTTGAGGGACATTTTTGCTGGGTATATAATTCTTGGTTGGAAATTTTTCTCTCTGAGTTTTACATATACCATCCCATTGCCTTCTCGCTTGTATGGTTTCTGCTGAGAAATCAGAGCTTATTCTTACTGGTTGTCCTTTGTAAGTAACTTTTTGTTTTCACCATGCTGCTTTCAGGGTTCTTTCTTTGTCTCTGGTTTTGATGAGTTTGATGATGATATATCTTGGTGATTTTCTTTTGGGCTTTATTCTGTTTGGGGTTCATTGGACTTCCTGAATGTGTATATATTCATCTTCTCATCTTTCATCATGTCACGGAAGTTCTTTTCCAACAAATCGTGGACAATTTTCTTTGTGGTTTTAATTTTCTCTTCCTGTTCTGGAATTCCAATAACATGTAGGTTATTCCTTTTGATGGTATCCCACATGAATCTCAGGCTTTCTTCTTTTTGTTTTGGTCTTTTTTTCTGATTGATCCCTTTCCATAAAAGTATTCAGGTATTAGTCTTCAATCTCATTAATTCTTTCTTCCATTGATTTCATTCTACTCCTTTGCCTTTTCAATGTGTCATCTATTTCTGAAAATTTAGTATTAATCTTCTTGATTTCTATCTGTAAATTTTATAGCATTTCTAATTTTTCCTTTATTTTCTCATTTTGTTCTTGTATTTTTTCTAAAATTGTTCTATGGGTTAGTGTGTTTTCCTTAGTTTTGTTAATGTTTCCCTTAATCTGTCTCTCAGTCATTCTTTTGAATTCCTTATCAGGGAGTCCCAATGCTGCTTCTTCCTCAGGGATGCATTCTTGTTCTGTATCCTGCTTCCTTGTTTCTACTGCTTTATCTTGCTTCTTTGTGTGGACTGTGATGGTCTGTTGTTTCTGACACATTGTGACTTTGTTGCATTTACATTTAATTGGTGATTGTACATTGGAGTGATTTGCCAAAGATTTTCATTTTCCTTTTTTGATGTATCTGTGTAAGTAGGGTACTGTCCTCCTCTATTCACTAGCTGGCAGCATTATGCACTCATCACCTGTCTTCTGGTGGGTGTGATAGAGAATGAGAGTGGCTGCACAGTTTTCTGTTAACAGTTTGTGAAGAGCAGTTAAGGGTGAGTTAGGCTCTTATTGTTGGTCATGTATTGCTGGTCAGTTGGTACAGAAGGAAGTTGTGGCTCTCACTCAGTAGGTGGAGCTGCAGGAGGTGTGGTTGTGGTTGGGTCATATGGACACAGTTGCTATCTCCCACTCAGACAAAAGCAACAATTGAAAAATCATCAAAAAGGTAAATGTAAGGAGATAAAAAACACACACTGCAGAAACACACAGGAACTATCACCAAAAAGAGAAAAAAGAAAGAAAGAAAATGAGGGGCAATAAATGAGAGAAAATATTTAAAGAAATACTTTATATAGCCAAGAGAAATATGAATAGAAAATGTGGGGGGAGAGACAAAGTGCCACAATATCTGGGGAGGGAAGAATAAGAGAAAAGAGGTGGAGTAAGAGAATAATGAAGAAAAAATGGGAAAAATGCAAAAAGAAAAGCCAGGAATGGGGAGAACCATAAGAAAGAGAAAAATAGGAACCAGGAAAAGGGAAGAGAGGAAAAGCTGAAAACCAGAACCTAGGAAGGGAATAAAAAAGTATAGTAATAAAAAGTACAAAAAAAGAAAAAAAATAGTTATAATAATTTTTAAACAGACAAAAATGGACTAAAAATAAAGAAAAAAATCTAGGCAGGGTGGGGCAGGGCACCCAGGTTAAGTCAGAGCACACAGACTGGGATGGAATTACTGCTGGCCTACAAGGTGGGTGGGAGTGATGGATGGCCACACCAGTGTTCACCAAGATGGCATGGGGTACAAGAGCAACAAGGGGAATTTTGCTCCTTTCCAGTACTCAGTGTCTGGAATGTCCCTGTGGTCCTGGCAAGTCAAGCTTATTCTTAGGTCCCTGGAATCTGAGAGACAGTATGGATCTAAAATCTGTCTAAAACAGTGGGAGATAGATTAGTAATTACTCTTTGTAGTGGGAAGCCTTGGAACAGTGTATGCTTTAACTGGAGGTAAAAAAAAAAATGCCAAGAGATGACCGTTCATTTTAGGTTCTCATAGTGTGCACAACATTTGAATGCAGAGAAGGTGCTTATTCTGCAAAGGTTGTCAGCTGAAGCTGACGTTTTTTGGGGGAGTGTGTGAAAAGTGTTAAAATGTCTGATTCCAAAGAAAAATAATAGATTTGGGCAGCTCTGCTCACTTTACTTAAAATAACTTTTCTATGTACACCTATTCTTCACTTAACTAATATCTCGTTATCTGACATTTTGCATTCATGAGAATATTTTTTAAAATCTACAATTTGACAACTTTACACATTAGCAACATATGTCAGGCAGTAAGTATTTTGGTTACCTAGTGCCACTCTGACAAGAATATACCACAAATGGTATGGTTGAACAAACAGGAGTTTATTCTCCTACAGTTTGGAGGCTTTAAGTCCAAGTTCAAAATGCCACGCCCTAGGGGCTGGGTGAAAGCCACTCAACATTGGGCTTCAGCTCTGCCTCCTGCTTCTGGCCCACTAGAGCTGGAGGCTTTTCTTCACTCAGACAGCTGCTGGCTGCTGAGGCTGACAAACCCAAATTCGACACAAAAGGCACAGTCCTAATATTACCAAACCACACAGCAGGCCATTCATTCAAGTTCATTGCAAGTCCCAAGGTCGGCAGAGCATGGAGGCTGCTGAACACTTACATGGCTACAGGCAGGGTTCAAGCTCGCCATCAGCTGGAGACCATTCCCCAAGCCATCTCCCTGTATACAGGAAGTAGACCACATCCTTAAGGCAGCTATTCAGCTGTTCACAATAGATTCCACCATCGAGTTGATTACCAGTCTCATCATGGGGAATATTACATCCAGGTGCCCAGCCACTCAACCAGGCCCAGCCAAGTTGAACACAAACTTAAATACCACAGTAATGAACACAGAGGTACAAGGTGACAGTAATACTAGCTATGATGGTTAAGATTATGTGTCAAATTGCCTAAGCCATGATTCTCATGGGTTTGGCAGTTATATAATGATGTAGTTTGTCAGCTATGTGATGATGTAATTTTCCAGTCATGTGATAATGTAGTCATCCTCCATTTTGTGATTTGATGTTGTCATCCTCCATTTTCACACAACACCTACTTTCACATAACAACCTGGTCTATGGAACCTAAGTATGTTGCTAAGTGAGGAATGTTGTTGTTAGGTGTTCTTGAGTTGGTTCCAACTCATAGCGACCTCATGTATAACATGTACCCCATGCCATCTTGGTGAACACTGGTGTGGCCATCCATCACTCCCACCCACCTTCTAGGCCAGCAGTAATTCCATCCCAGTCTGTGTGCTCTGACTTAACCTGGGTGCCCTGCCCCACCCTGCCTAGATTTTTTTTCTTTATTTTTAGGCCATTTTTGTCTGTTTAACAAAACACTACCTAGTCCTGTACTATCTTCACAATCCTTGTTATGCTTGAGCCCATCATTGCAGTCACTGTGTCAATCCATCTCATTGAGGGTCTTCCCCTTTTTCTCTGACCCTCCACTTTATCAAGCATGATAGCCTTCTCCAGAGACTTGTCCCTTCTGACAGCATGACCAAAGTGTTGTTGTTGTTAGGTGCCATTGAGTCGTTTCCGACTCATAGCAACCCCATGCACAGCAGAACGAAACACTGCCCGATCCTGTGCCAGCTCCAG
>NW_006922529.1:64378-72092 GCF_000298275.1 Orycteropus afer afer | reverse complement strand
TCCATTTATCATGATATTGCTTATTGGTCCAGTTGTGAGGATTTTTGTCTTCTTTATGTTGAGGTGTAATCCATACCGAAGACTGTATTCTTTGATCTTCATCAGTAAGTACTTCAAATCCTCTTCACTTTCAGCAAGCAGGATAGTGTCATCTGCATATTGTAAGTTGTTAATGAGTCCTCCTCCAAACCTGATGCATTGTTCTTCTTCATATAGTCCAGCCTCTCGGATTATTTATTCAGCATACAGATTGAATAAGTATAGTGAAAGTATACAACCCTGATACATGTCCCTCGTGATTTTAATTCATGCAGTATTCCTTTGTTCTGTTTGAATGACTGCCCCTTGGTCTATGTATGTAGGTGAGGAATGAGCGTAATAAATTGATGTGTAGTGTTCAGAGAAAAAAAATTCAGATGTGTCCCCAAGGCATATTATTAGATATTTCTTTAAGAAAAATAGAGATTTTTCTTCCCAATTGAGAAATGATATTCTGGTTGCCTAGACAAGTTTATATAGGTGTAGCAAACAGACCAATGGGATTCAATATTTTTTGGTAGTTCACTGCCTTTAACTACCTTGACAAGGATTTTGTGAAGATTAGCTATAGAAATGAAAGGTGCTGATGTTTGTTATACTACAGTCTCATTTGAAAACCACAGATTAAATTGTGCCTGTTTCAAGTGAGCTATCTTTGTGTATAGGTGTGTGTATGTGTGTGTGTGCATAGAGTTTTCTGAGTTTAGAGAATATTTATACATAAAGACCACAGACCCATATTTTTGCTATTGCTCAATTATCTATATTTTAGAGAGTTAATATTTGTAATATGATAGAACTATGCTTTTTCATAAGAAGCCTAATGCCATTAGTGTCAGAGATATTGGATTACTTTTCTCTGTCAGAGAAAGTTAATGCAGCTTGAAAAATAAGAGTAGTATTAATGGTATACTGAGAGAATATAAGCTTTCACATATCATTTTGATGCTACATTGAGGAATATTTTAGAAATGCTATCTCCTCCGAAGGAAGAATGGCTAATCTACTTCCATAGAGATACTGCCTCAGAAACCCAAGGAAGGGTCACTATGAGTCGGAATTGACTCGACAGCAGTGAGTTTGATTTTGGTTTTTGGTATGGATAGGCAGATGGTGAGTTTTATATGCACAAACTGTGTATCACTCCTTTCAGTCAGATCATTTAGCTTACATGGGAGCAGGAGGAGAAACAATATAGATTTTCACCTACAGAAGAAAAATCAAACTTTTAACATTCTCCTTTGGTCTGGTTAACAGCTTGTAAGTAGGTACAATTGAATTTTTACTTGAGTACCCCGGAATATGAAAGTAGTTACCAGAAGGATATATACAAGAAAATAGCAGAAATATCTAGGCAACAATGTACTTGATTGAAAAACAGGCAAAAGGGAAAACAAAATCAATAGTTTAAGAAAGAGGTCTTGGTAATTAGGTACTCATTCTTGCAAGTAATGGCAAAAGTGTAATATTTATGTGTTTGTTTGTACCCATTCTTATTCTAAAAAGTATTAGAGACCTTGATAATGTGGGTTTTAGATCAAGGTGAATGGAGGGGAAGGATGAGGAGGACCTGGTTTTCTTACTACAAAGTGCCCTCTTAACTTGAGCTATGGGTTTGCTGACATTTTCCATGGGGGAGATATTTTCATCTCTTAGCTGAATAATATGTGGGGAAGTGCATGATCTTTTCAATTCTTATCTCTTACTGGTGCTGTCAAATAAGAATTTTCCAATAATATTCATCCAGTCAATCCATAAACGTTCTTGTATTCCAGTGAAAAATGTCTTGCCTCACTAATAGTCTGTATATGTAAGATTTCAAGCTTTTAGTATATAATAGGTCTTAATATAAACATTACTATTTGTCTTAAGTAATATTTTGCCTTAAAGCTTTAATGTAGACTAAAACTTGTGCTACTATTTTTTTTTAGGACAGCCAGTAGAGGGGACTTCATGTTTTCTGCGGATCGTTTGGTAGGTGAAGGATTTCCATTTTCATTTCATTGTTGTACCTGGTACACAGGCCAAGGAACTTTTTTATTCTAGAGCATTTGGGAGTGTGAGAGATTGTACCAAGTAACTATTACCTTGTTAGGCCTCTGCACTGTTGATTAAATCTCTGTGTCAATCCCTTTCACCCTAAACCATTGCCCACAAACTCATTCCCTGTTGTCCTCAGGTACCACAACTTCTCAAATTGATCTTGGTAACTGGGTCCTCAGTTACCAAGAAAACTTTAAATGCCTCATCTCAGGACAATGGAGTATGCAGTATGCAGAAAATCAAAGATGTAAGACTAGACTTGTAATGTAGCCAGCTAAAGCATAAAGACTAAAACCTTTCTTACAGCTTACATGAAGGAGTGTTTATATTGCCTATTCTTTTCTGTACTATCCTCACGTGAAATACTGTTAGACTTTTTATACTTTAATCAGGGATATCAAGCCCAATTCTGTTTAGCTAGTATAATCTGAGAAGATCTCAGGCCAAATTGCCAAATTGGTTTGTTGTCAGGGTAAGCATTGCATTTCCTTTTTTTGTTTGTATCTAAGCATCATGCTCAGTGCTTGGAATGAGGTTTGGCATATTTTCTCCTGTGGTTATTGGTGTCTGGGGGGAGAGGATACTGCAGTGACAAATATAGGTATGGTTCTGGCTCTTGTGGTACATAAAATTTAAATACTATTGTCAGGAGAAGGTTCTAAAATGTTGGATAAGGTAGATACACTATCCGGACCCCCTTCAACAAAGACCAGAGATTCCAAGTGAAACAAATACTGATGACAATTCTGAAACCCAGAGCTAGAAAAAAATGGATAAATAAATAGTTCAAATATCAATGAGAGGAAGAGACTGAACAAAAACAGTGAACAAGAAGTGGTAAACTCTCAACCAGCATAGCATGGCTATTTTGAATTATTGCGAGCAGCCTTCTGATCAGAGCAGAAAACAGATAACTGGATTCAATTGCCCAGGATTGCACTAGTACCCACATCAGTGACTGACAACCAGAGAGGTGTGACCTCCCCGCTTACTTTGCACACCCTCCCAGTGACCAGAGGTGCAGTCTTCCCCACCCCCACCCCCCCAGTGGCCAGTCAAACCCCACACTGCCAGTCTGTTTTGCTTTATTTCCCTTTATCTTTATTCTTAGTTGTTCCCTCTTTTTCCCTTTCTTTCCTTTTTTTCCTTTTTTTTAAATCCTCTTCCCTTGCCCTTTATCTTCTTTAGATTCATCAGAGCAGGTGCCCCTTCCACTGCAACCCAAGTGGTTTGTCACACCTGCCTCTGCCCTTCCCCAGTCAGAGGTACACACTGCCAAAGAGCAAGTGCTGTGTTCCTGCACAGCCATGTTTGACAGCTAGCACTTTTGCTAGTAGTATGCTGTTTTTTGGGAGCTCTGGTAGCATAGTGCCTAAGGCACTTGACTGCTAACCAGGAGGCTGGTGGTTCAAACCCACTAGCCACTCCTCGGAAGAAAGGTTGGGCAGTATACTTCCATAGTGATACTGCCTCGGAAACACAAGGAGAGGTTGCTATGAGTCGGGTCTGACTTGACGGCACATAACAACAACAACAACATGCTGTTTTTTTCTTCCTTTTAATTTTTTTTCTTTTTTCCTTCTTCTTAGGTCTTCCCTCATTCCCATTTGTTTTTCCTCTTCTTTCTTTTCCTCCTCCTCTTTTAAAATTTGATTCTTCAGAGTGGGTGTGTATCCCCCTCAGTGGCCACCCATGACCTTCTGTGGATGTATTGCATACTCCCCTAGAGTGAACTCCGTATTTCCATTGCATCTGTGTTTGGTGATTAACACTTGTGCCAGTTTTTGTTTTTGTCCTTTTCTTTCTCAGTTCTTCCCACATTCCCTCCTTGATATTTTCTTTCCTTTTTTCTTCCTCTTACTCCCTGCTAAAGGGGCAGGCAGGCCACATCTTCTGACCTCCTCCAACCCCACAAGAGGAAGACAGAATCACCACCAGTATCCCAAGGCCTATCCCTGTGAGGCCAGACATGCCTCTTCCCTCCAGCCCTTTCACCAACCCTGACACCAACCGTTCCTCCCGCAGCACCCACCACCTCTCTACTGGGTTCGAGAATTTGCTGCAGTGGCCACACAGAACTCACAGATTATGGGGTTTATTAGGGAAGCACCAGGCTAAATTCAAGTTCATGAACAATGCTCAGTCTCTCTCAGCCCACTGTCTCTCAGCCAACAGTCTCTCTCAGTCTCTCTCCTAGCAGTGCATGTCTCTCGGTGTCTCTTTCTCAGCAGCACATCTCTCTCAGGAGCATATTTCTCTCTGCAGCATGTCTTTCTCGGCCAGCAGTCAGAAAGACTCCTTCTGCCTCTAGGAGACCTGCTTTTGAGCCTGGCAGAGTGCCCAAACTAACCAATCCCAACATCAGAATTACATACACCTGAGATAGTGATAGAAAACTTCCCAGAACATTGCTTTGTGCTGCTCCCAACAGAAATACCCCAGGTGGATAACTAAAAATCAGGAGCGACTTGGTTGCTTACGGCCAATTCCACCACAGAGTTTACAAAGACTTATGGCTAGAAAAGCCATACCAGGTAGTTTACTACACTGTACATCCCTTTTTCCTTTCTTCTTTTTGATCTGGCTGAGTGGTGCCCTGCCACACACCATCTACACATTCAGTAGCACCCATCCCTGACTCTCCATATTCAGTGGTGCATGCTTCCACAGAGTAAGCACCACATTACCACCACAGCTGTGTCCAGCAACTAGTGCTTGCACCAATGTTGTGCCACATTTTTTAAATTTTTTTCTGATTTTTTTCTTTCTTCTTTTGTCTCCCCTCTACCCTTCTGCCTTGTTTTTTTCTTATGTACCTTTTATTTTCTTTCTTTTTCTCTCTAGAAAGTGACCCTACCCAACCACACCCACCATACTTGCTGCCCTACCTACTGTACAAGTGTCACAACCTGCTCCAGCACCACTGAATCAACAACAGACAGAAGCCAACACCACCCCAGGTCCTCTATACTATCAGAAATCAGAGACTCTCATGCACACTCCCACCCACAGCCAAATCCACTTGAAGGCAGATCATGAGTGCCCCAAAGCTGCCAAATGAGTGATCAAAGTAACATACCCACCTTGTTGCCAGATATATTGAAACCAAATAAAACAAAAAATCAGGGTAAAGCAAACCTAAATACAATCAACAAGCAAATATAATAACACTAAAATGTCTTAGAGACAATACATATCTTCAAATCACACACACACACATACACACACAGGACAAGATGGTTGAAACAAATGACTGAAACACAGGGCCAGAAAATCATCTGGAAGAATAAATGCTACTGGAACTACATGATGAGGAGTTCAAAAGAATTATATTTAGTTACCATCAATGGTTGAGAGAAAACTTGAGGAAATCACAGAAAAAATAAGGGAAAAGACAGGCAAAATATGAGAGGAATTTAAAAAGAAATAAAAGAACAAATTGAAAAAATAAATAGAAAATTAGAAACCATATACAAACAGCAAATGGAAATCTGGAAGATTAATATTAAAATTTCAGAAATAGAGAATGCATTAGATAAGGGAGTAGAATTGAATAATGGAAGACAAAATTAGCAAGATTGAAGACAAACCTCTCAATACTAATCTGTTAAAGGAACAATCAAAAACAACAATGAAGAAAGCCTAAGAATTATATGAGACACCATCCAGAGAAATAATGTATGTGTAATTAGAATTCTGGAATAGGAAGATACCAATAAAAGTAATGATAAAATTGTCACAGATTTGTTGGAGGAAAACTTCCCTAATATTATGAAAGACAAGCAGATACAAGCAACTCAATGCACCCCAAATAGGATAGACCCACCAAAAGAAAATCATCAAGACATATCATAATCAAATTTTCCAAAACCAGAGACAAAGAAAGAATCCTGAAAGCAGCTTAGGAAAAACCAAAAAGTCACCTACAAAGGAGAACCAATAAGACTGAGCTCTGATTTCTTGGCAGAAAACATGCAAGCAAGAATGTAATGGGATTACATATACAAAACCCTGAAAAAAAAATGCCAATCAAGAATGATACAACGCAAGAAAAAAAAAACTCACCACCATCAAGTCAATTCTGACTCATAGTGATCCCCTTTGGGTTTCTGAGGTGGTAAATCTTTATGGAAGTAGATTTCCCAGTCTTTCTTCCTTCCATGGAGTGGGTTTCAACTGTCAAACTTCTGGTTAGCAGTCAAATGCCTTAAGCACTACGCCACCAGAGCTCCTTCAAGAATAATACATCTAGCAAAATTGTCACCCTAATATGATGGCGAAATAAGGACATTTCCAGATCAACAGAAATTAAGGGAATTTACAGAAGCAAGACCAATCTTACAAGAAATGCTAAATGGAGTCCTCTGGACAGAGAACCAAGAACTGCAGATAACAGCCAGAGATTAAGACATATGACGACATCACCTGGAAAGCAGACCATATATAGAAGTATCAAAAATAAAATAAACCTACAAGACTGAAAATAAAGGTTCTGGATCCAAGATGGTGGACTTGGTGTGTGCATTATCCAGAAATCATGCAGGCAAGAAGGAAATGGGATGATGTATATAAAACCCTGAAGAAAAAAAAAAAATGTCAACCAAGAATCATATATCCAGCAAAATTGTCCTTCAAATATGATAGCAAAATTGGGACATTCCCCGATAAACAGAAATTAAGAGAAATTGTATAAACCAGACCGACCTTACAAGAAATGCTAAAGAGAGTCATTTGGACAGAGAAGCAACAACAGCAGACAACAAGCTGAGATTAAGAAACATGACATGACAATATCTCCCCAAAATCAACCCAGAGATAGAAATATAAAAAATAAAATAAACCTACAGGACTGAAAATAAGAAACCAGAAATGTCAATTTGTAAACAATGATAACTACAAAGCAAAACAAGGGAATAAATAATGTAGTTACAAAACTTCAAAATGGAGAGGATGTGAGGACAATATCAAGGTAGAAAGGACTGTATAAAACCTGAGAAGATAATGATAAATTACAAGTACTCTCAATGAAAATTAATAAATCTTCTTACCAAAATAAAAGGAAAATCATAAAGTCTCAGGAAACACTAAAACAATAACAAAATCCATATGCAAAATGAACTCAGCACAGAAAAATATATTGAACAAAGAAACTCTCAACACCACCCATATAAAAAGCACAGCACAATGAAAACAGTAAATTCATACCTATTAATAATTATACTGAATGTAAATGGATCAAATGCAGCAGTCTAGAGACAGAGATAATGGATAAAATAACATAATGGATAAGAAAGCATGATCCATCAATATGCAGTAGGTGAAAGACATACCTTAGACACAAAGGCAAAAATCAGTTAAAAACAAAGGATGACAAAACATATATTAAGCAAATGCAATAAATAAAGGAGCAAGAGTGGCAATATTAATTTCTGATGACATGGACTTTAAGGTAAAAACCAGCAAAAAAGACAAGGAAGGACATTATATAATGATTAAAGTGTCAATAGAACAAGAGGACAAGTATCTACATACCCAATGTTGTTGTTGTTGTTGTTATGTGCCGTCGAGTTGGACCTGACTCATAGCGACAGAGGCAGTATCACTACGGAAGTAGATTGCCCCATCTTCCTTC
>NW_006922529.1:61499-64162 GCF_000298275.1 Orycteropus afer afer | reverse complement strand
GCTGCCTGGTCCTGCACCATCCTCACAATGGTTGTCATCATCACACCCACTGTGTCATTCTATCTTGTTGACGGTCTTTCCTTTTTCTCTGACCTCTGCTTTATCAGACAGCATGACCAAAGTATGAGGATGAAGTCTGGCCATTCTAACTTCTAAGGAGCATTCTGGCTGTACTTCCCTCAAGATAGATTTATTTGTTGTTCTAGCAGTCCCTGGTACATTCGATATTTTTCACCACCAGCACAATTCAAATGCATCGATTCTTTTGCAGTCTTCCCTATTCATTGTTCAGCCCTCACATATACATGAGGCTACTGAAAATAGCTTAGGTCAGATGCACCTTACTCTTCAAAGTGACAGCTTTTCTCTTTAACACTTTAAAGAGATAGTTTACAGCAAATTTGTCCAATGCAATATGTCATTTAATTTCTTCACTGCTGCTTTCATGGGCATTGATTGTAGATTCAAGTAAAATGAAATCCTTGACAACGTCCATCTTTTCTCCATTTATCATGATATTGCATATTGGTTCAGTTGTGAGGATTTTTGTTTTCTTTTTGTAGAGGTAAAGTCTATACTGAAGGCTCTCTGATCTTCTTCAGTAAGTGCTTCAAGTCTTCTTCACTTTCAGCTACCAAGGATGGATTATCTGTATATCGCAAATTTTTAATGAGTCTTCCTCCAGTCCTCATGCTGCATTCTTCTTCATATAGTCAAGATTCTCAGATTATTTGCTCAGCATACAGATGGAATACGTGTGGTAAAAGGATACAACCCAGATGCACACCTCGCTTGATTTGAAACTGTGCAGCATGATTTAGACCCTTGTTCTGTTTGAATGACTGCCCCTTGGTCTATATACAGGTTCCTTCTGAGCACAGTTAAGTATTCTGGCTTTCCCATTCTTTGCAATGGTATCCATAATTTGTTATGATCCACACAGCTATGCATAGTCAATAAAACACAGGCAAACATCTTTCTGGTATTCTCCACTTTCAGCTAAGATTCATCTGACATCAGCAATGATCTCCCATATTCCACACCCTTTTCTGAATCTGGCTTGAATTTCTGGCAGTTCACTGTCAATGTACTGCTGCAACCATTTTTGAATTATACTATAATAGTAGAAATTCTTGATATAGTACTTATGATTAAAAACAGAACAAATGGAAAGAAATGTAATGCAGATGCAGATGTAAACAGCACAATCAACCAACTAACCCCCAGAGATAGATATAGAACACTCTATCCAACAATAGCACAATATACATTCTTTTCCAATGTATATGGAACATTATGCAGGCTGGACCATATGTTAGGCCATAGAAGAAGGCTCAATCCATTTAAAAAGCATTGTCTCAGATCACAGTGCCATAAAATTAGAAATTAGAAATCAACAGCAGGAAAATCAAGAAAAAAATAAATGAAATACATGGAAACTGAATAACCTCCTGCTTAAACACTACTGGATAATAGAGGAAATATAGAGTGGAATTTTAAAAAATGCCTTGAATCAAACAAGAACAAAACCACAACATACAAAACTCCTTGGGGTTCAGCAAAAGCAATGCTCAAAGGACAGTATATAGCAATAAACACATACATCAAAAAAGAAGAAAGAACCAAAATCAACACCTTCACCAAACATCTCCAACAATTAGAAAAAGAACAGGAAAAAAAAAAAAAAAAACCAACAAACTGCAGTAACCAGAACAAAGGAAATAATAAACATTTGAGCAGAAATGAATGAAACAGAAAACGGAAAAAAAACAGATTCAACAAGACTAAAAGTTGATTCTGGGGGTGGGGTGGGGAGTGAAGGTAGGTGGAAGAGGCTTCGAGGCCAAAGCCCTTATTTAATATGCTAAGGCCCCAGAATTGCATTCCGTGACTGCTGTTAGCATGTCCAGGCTGAAGAGCTTTTTTCCAGACTCCGAACTCCAGTTCTAACAGTAAGAACTCTCTCCATATCACAGTCCTCATTTAAAAATGTCAGACTCTGCATGGGATCTGGGTTGATTCAATTGTGTAGCCATAGCATTGCCAGATTTGGAAAAGCCCTCAACATTTTATAAGAATATTCTGGGGGTTCAGGTAAGCAAAGTGGTCCCTCTTCCTGAACATGGAGTGTCTGGTGTTTTTGTCAACCTAGAAAGTACCAAGATGGAACTGCTTCACCCATTGGGCAGTGATAGTACAATTGCAGGTTTTCTGCAGAAAAACAAGGCTGGAGGAATGCATCACATATGCATTGAGGTGGATAACATAAATGCAACTGTGATGGATTTGAAAGAAAAGAAGATCTGTAGTCTAACTAAATAGACCAAAATAAGAGCACATGGAAAACCCATAATTTTTCTCCATCCCAAAGACTGTGGCAGAGTCCTTGTGGAACTGGAGCAAACTTGATTTATATATGCAAGAAACTAAGTTAATTGATCTAAAAAATTCTTATCAAAAACAATCAAAATTCAAAGTGATAACAGCAACTTGAAAGATTAGATGGGAATCTTTTGGGGCAGTGAGTATGGTAATGAGGGCGGAACAATGCAGAAAAGGAAGTTGAGAAGGGTTTCACAACTCAAAGAATGTCATCATAACAGAAATGTTGAATCGATGTATGTTTTGCTGTGTATATTCTCAACAACAGCAACAAAATAAAA
>NW_006922529.1:60511-61174 GCF_000298275.1 Orycteropus afer afer | reverse complement strand
TTTGGATTTTTATCCTTGATTTGGAAAAAACCTTGATTACCAAATACCTGGGAAATATTACAAGAAAAATCATGTTCATAGAAATAAATTGTTTTTGCTTTGAAAACAGGTTATTGAATAGTATGTCAGCTATGTGAAAAGGTATGTGTATGTTGGGATGGATACACAAAGGAGTTATGAAATGACACACGTCTGATGTTCTCAATGTATGTAGAGGTAATATTAAGGCAAGTACATTATAAAGACTTGAGGGTAAAGGATATAAATAGTGGTTATATATTTACATTCCATTTAAAGTGGTAAAATGTTGATACTAGTAGACTACAATAAGCTGCATATGTATACTGTAATCCTTGGAGCAACCACTAAAAAAAAATTATACAAGGCAATATTCTCAAAAACACTATAGTTAAATCAAAATGGAATACTAAAGAATGTTCAGGTTATCCAGATGAAGACAGGAAAGGGGAAATGCAGCATAAACCACGGGGGAAATAGAATATATAAATTAACAGATTTACATCTTAATATATATGGGAACTCTGGTAGCATAGTGCCTAAGGCACTTGACTGATAACCAGAAGGCTGGTGGTTCAAACCCACCAGCCACTCCTTGGAAAGAAGATGGAGCAATCTACTTCCATAGCGATACTGCCTCAGAAA
>NW_006922529.1:58566-59206 GCF_000298275.1 Orycteropus afer afer | reverse complement strand
GCCCCGACTCATAGCGACCCCTCCTTGGGTTTCCGAGGCAGTATCACTACGGAAGTAGGATTGCCCAACCTTCCTTCCGAGGAGTGGCTGGTATAGGTATACAAAAAAACAAACTCACTGCCATTGAGTCAATTCTGACTCATAGTGACTCCCTTTGGGTTTCCAAGGCAGTAAATCTTTACAGAAGTATATGGCCCAGTCTTCCTTCCACAGAGTGGCTGGTGGGTTTGAACTGCCAACTTTCTGGTTAGCAGTCAAATGCCTTAGACACTACATGACCAGAGCTCTTTGATATAGGTATATTAAAGATTAAAAAAATGGAAAAAAAAACATACTCAATCAAACATTAAACCTAGAGTGCTGAATATTGTGCTCTTTTAGAGAATTATCTATGTGAGATCAAATTGACAATGACATCTCAAAAAGTTGGATGGGAAGCTATGGGGGGAATGAGTTTAAGATAATGGTGGTAGAATAATTTGAAAAAGGATAGCAAGAATGGAAGCACCACTTAAGGAATGTAATCAGGGTCACTGAATTGTACATGTAGAAGTTGTTGCAATGGTATGACTTTGACTGCATATACTTTCACAAAAATAAAAATACCATCTTGAATTGCACAAGACCCTTCCCATTCTTT
>NW_006922529.1:57825-58466 GCF_000298275.1 Orycteropus afer afer | reverse complement strand
ATTTAACAAAATAAAAGGGTATGATGCAAATAATAATATCCCTAATGATAAAAAAATTCTTGACAAAGTCCTAGCTAATAGAATAAAACAACATATTAAAAAAATAATACATCATGACCAAGTGGGATTCCTACCAGGTATCCAATGATGGTTCCACATTAGTAAAACAATTACTGTAATCCACTACATTAATAAAATAAAGGAAAAAAATCACATGACCATATCAATTGACAAAATCCAACACCCGTTCTTCATAAAAACACCCAGAAAAATAGGTATAGAAGGGAAATTCCTCAAGATAATTAAGGGCCTATACACAAAACCAACAGCCAACATTATTTGCAATGTTGAGAAATGAAAAATTCTCCCCTTGTGAACACGAATGAAACAAGGATGCCATTTATCACCATTTCTGTTCAACAGTGTTCGAAGTCCTACCCAGCACCGAGCAATAAGGCAAGAAGGGAAATAAAAGGCATCCAGATTGGCAAGGAAGAAGAAAACTGTCTCTATTTGCAAATAATATGATCCTATATGTAGGATATATATGTTGTTGTTGTTGTTATGTGCCGTCGAGTCAAACTCGACTCATAGCGACCCCTCCTTGGGTTTCCGAGGCAGTATCACTACGGAAGTAGGAT
>NW_006922529.1:52131-57167 GCF_000298275.1 Orycteropus afer afer | reverse complement strand
GATTGACACAGTGGCTGCAACAATGGGCTCAGGTATAGCAAGGATTGTGAGGCTGGCACAGGACCAGGCAGTGTTTTGTTCTGCTGTGCATAAGGTAGCTATGAGTCGGAGATGACTCAATGGCATCTAATAACAGTAACAACATATATAAAAAAATCTAGAGACTCAAAAAGAAAACTATCAGAACTAAGAGAAGGATTCAGCAAAGTGGCAGAATACAAGATCAACATACAAAAATCTGTTGGACTCATCTACAGTGGCAAAGAGAACTCTGTAAAAGGAAATCAGGAAAGCAACGCCATTTACAATAGCCACCAAAGAGATGAAGTACTTAGGAATATGTCTAATCAGGGACACAAAAGACCTACACAAAGAAAACTGCAAAACACTACTTCAAGAAACTAAAAAAGACCCATATAAATGGAAGACTGCACCATGCTCATGTATAGGAAGACTTAACATTGTGAAAATGTCAATAGTACCCAAAGCCATCTAGAAGTATAATGCAATATGTCATCATTTTTTAAAGAAATGGAAAAACTAGTAACCATTTTTATATGGAAAAGAAAGATAGCCTGGATAAATACTAAATAGGTTTCCCAGTTCCCAACCTGAACTCCTACTTCACAGCCACAGTAGTCAAAACACCCTGGTATTGGTACAATGATAGACACATAGAAAAATGGGACAGAATTGCCAGAAGTAAATGCATGTACCTGTGGATGGTTGATGTTTGACAAATGGCCAAAATATAGTAAATGGGGAAAAGACAATCTCTTTAACAAATGGTACTGGCAAAACTAGATATCCATTTGTAGAAAAATGATATAGGAATCCATGTTCTTTCACTGTATACAAAAACTGACTAAAGACAGATCAAAAACCTAATTGTAAAACCTAAAGTCATAAAGATCATCAAAGAAAAAATGGGGGCAAATTTAGGGGCCCTAGTACAGGGCATAAACACACTATCAAACATAAGTAGAAATGTGCAAACAATACAAGAAAACCAGACAGCTGGAATCTCCTAAAACTAAGAAACTTATGTACATCAAAAGACTTCACTAAAAGTTTAAAGAGAACCTATGGATTGGGAACCACATATCAGACAAGGGACTCATCTCTAAAACTTTAACACATCAACAACAAACAGACAAAAAAATTCAATTAAAATATGGGAAGGGGATATGAACAGACACTTCACCAAAGATGTTCAGGCAGCTAACAACCACATGAAGAAATGTTTGTGATCATTAGCCATTCCAAACCAAAAAACCAAACTCACTGTCATCAAGTTGATTTGACTCATAGCGACCCCTCCCTGGGTTTCCAAGGTGGTTATCTCTATGGAAGTAGATTGCCCAATCTTCCTTCTGAGGAGTGGCTGGTGGGTTTAAATCATCAGCCTTCTGGTTACTAGTCAAATGCCTTAGGCACTACGCCACCAGAGCTAACCCTTAGCTGTTAAGAGAGATGCAAATCAAATCAATAATGAGACATCATCTCATACCAATATTAATAGCAAAATTCAAAAAATAGCAAATGCTGACAAGGGTTTGGAAAGACTGGAATCCTCATACGCTGCTGATGGGACTGTAAAACAGTACAACCACTGTGTAAAACAGTATGGCACTTCTTTAAGAAGCTGAAAATAGAAATACCATATGATCCAGCAATCTCACTACTAGGTATATATCAGAGAGAAATAAGAGTTGTGACACAAACGGACATACGTACACCCATGTTCATTGCAACATTTTCACAATAGCAATATGGAAACAATATTAGTGCCCATCAATGGATGAATGTGTAAACAAACTATAGTGCATATACACGATGGAATACTATGCAATGTTAAAGAATAATGAATCTGCAAAACATGTCATAACATGGATGAACCTAGAGTACATTATGCTGAATGAAGTTAGTCAATTACAAAAGGACAAATATTGTATGATACCACTACTAGAAAAAGTCAAGAAAAGGTTTATACACAACTTTTATTCTTAGGATGTTACATGTTACATGTTACCAGGAGTGGAGAGGAAGGGAGGGTAAATCACTAACTAGATATGCATTAACCTTGGTGAAATGATACACAATATACAAAATAGTGGAGGTCAGCACAAAATGATGAAGACAAAGGAAGACTTTGGGAGGAGCACAGGATTTAAAGGCAACAAAGGTAATTACCATTATATACCCAATCCTGCAATAAGAGTAACAACAATAATTTATGAGTGTATACATAGAGAGAAACTCAAGCTGAACAGGAGTGGGAAGGCAAATTGGACTACACTCATGAATATATGTATATATAGGCTTGACAGAGAATATTTCTACATATGTATTTACATATGCTGCAAATATATCCATGAATAGAGTAGAGAGCACAGGTGACAAAGTTATGAAAAATTCTTAGCCATAACCAAACAACACCTTGAAGTAATGAGTCACTGGGCCTAGGGGCTCAGAACCACAGTCTTGGGGGACATCGAAGTCAGTTGGCATAACAATTCACAAAACCAATGTTCTTCATCTTACTTTGGTGAGTAGTGACGGGGGTCTTAAAATCCTGTGATCGGCTCAGTTGCAACTATTTGTTTCTCCCCGTCTGGAGCAAAGAATAGTGAAGAAAATCAAAGATGCAATGAAAACAATTAGTCTAAAGGAACTGAACTAAAGGAGGCTGTACCCCAGCTTCCATAACCCTGAGAGCAGAAGAACTAGATGGTGCTTGGCTACCAGTGTTAACCACTCTGAAGTAGATCATAGTAGGAGGTCCTGGATAGATTGGGAGGAAAATGTGGAACAAAACTTGAAATCATAAAAAGAGCAAGCTTACTGGTCTGATAGAGACAGGTGGAACCTCCAAGACTATGGCACTTACATACCCTTCAAGCCTGTAACTGAACTTACCCCCATGGCTCAACTTTCAGCCAAATGATAAACAGGCCTATCAGGTGAACCATGAGGTATGCACTCATTAAAACAGTCAACCCTACTTTGACCAAAAGGGCAGCATTTGCCCAGGGTTAAAGCTCAGAAGGCAAGAAGGAATAGGAAAGAAGGAGGAAGAGAATGAGTTAACACAAGGAGGAAGTGGGAAGAGTGCTGTTACATTATGGGATTTGTAATCAATGTCACAAAACAAAATGTGTATGAATTATTGAATGGAAAATCAATTTGCTATATGAACTTTCACCCAGATCACAATATAAATAAATAAATACTCCTGCTAGCATTTAGTTAGAAAAAAAAAATATGGTTTGTACTCTCCAAAACCAAAAAAAGAAAACAAACTCACTGCTGTGGAGTCGATTTGGCTCATAGCAACCTCTCCTTGGGTTTCCGAGGCTGTATCTCTACGAAAGTAGATTCCCCAGTCTTCCTTCTGAGGATTGGCTAGTGGGTTTTGAACCACCAGCTTTCTGGTTAGCAGTCACATACCTTAGGCACTACGCCACCACAGCTCCTCTTATAAGCTCCAGGTATAATCAAAGATATAATCAAATAGTAGATAATAGGTTATTAAAGGGAATGTGAGAAAAACTTTTCATTTAGTTATTACTTGGGGTATTTATTTCAAAAGGGTGTAGATAACTGCTATTCTACTTTTGGCATTAAATATTCTTGATCCAGAGACCAATTTATTTAAAATTACTTGAACTTCCAGGGTCAGTAATATTGCAAAAAGATAAATACAGGTGACATTCTTGGGGTAATAGGTCATTCTGTCTTTTTAGCTTTTATGAAACCAAAACAGATTCGGAGAGAAAGTAACTTGTGTCTTAATAGATTCTAGGGAAAGAAGAGGAGTCATGGTGAGTGGTCACTGGTAGAAAATGTGTCATATCTCTTTCATTTGCTTTCCATGTGGACCTTTTTATAGAAAGTAAGAGTTAAGTTCACAGTTATTGTAAAATGCTTCCTTGGTAGGGCAGGCATTACATTTTAGTCAAATGAGATACTAAGGACCCAGGGCATAATTAAGTTTTAGGGATGGTAATTCGGACCTCTCTGTTCTCTGCAGTTAGCTCTAAGTGGTCTGATATTGTTGTGGGAGAGGGAATGGATGGTTCATTGTGGTGGTAGTAGGGACTGGAGCTGTTTAGGTTTCTATTGTTGAGGATCTCTAGTAAACTATCTGATTTAGCACAAGAATCCCATTTTAGTTGATGTTAATTCTATCCTGAATTTGCCAGGGTTGGCTTCTTTGGCCCTCAGTTCCTTGGGTCCTTGACATTTTAGTCACTCTTTTTCTGGTTTTATGTTTTCCTGTGAGGCTTAAACACATTGCAACTTCTGTCCCATTATTGTGGAGGATAGCATGGGAAGTAAAGACTCTTAGAGGAGTGTTTCTAGATAGAGGAGATTGAAGCTCTTTAAAGAAAATAATCTTCTTCTACCTTTTAATTTGCTCATGTTGTTGTTGTTGTTATGTGCCATCGAGTGGGCCCCAACTCACAGCGACCCCTCCTTAGGTTTCTGAGGTGGTATCACTATGGAAGGAGATTGCTCAGTCTTTCTTCTGAGGAGTGGCTGGGCACCATAGAAGATGGTGGCTAGAGGTGAGAGTACACATGTATGTGTGCACACACTGTTCATGCAGTTCTTGAGCCCTCTATTGCTACAGGCTGACAGAATGCTGATCGATATAGCATTGATCCCTTTTATTGCAGCAGAGTGTTCTGTGTGAGGCTTGGTGATTCCCTCTTCTGTTCCTGATTCTCAATCAATAATGTAATATTGATTGGGGAAAATGTGCATGGTGCAGAAAATGTTCTGGTAGCTTATGTAAATACCATATCTGTGTTTTGGAGGCAATTCTTAGTAGTTCTGAGTGATTCTTTCCCCTATACCACATATCATGATTGCTGGGAGCCTTTTCTTTAAATGAGAAGCCCCAATGTATTTGACTGGATCCTACTTAAAGCTCAGTACACTGGTTCAGTCCATCCACTAATTTAAACAGGAAGTTATATGCATTGTTTACATTGTGGTGGCCCTTTATTAGGAGCTCTACTGACACAGTG
>NW_006922529.1:45770-51481 GCF_000298275.1 Orycteropus afer afer | reverse complement strand
AACTTATCCTTTCTTTGATTCTCTAGATCAGACTTGTTGTGGAAGAGGGATTGAATCAGCTGCCATATAAAGAATGCATGGTGACTACTCCAACAGGTAACCAGGGCTCATATTTTCATCAGAAGAATTCTGGGAAGGACTTGGGGGAAAAACGGAAAGAAAGCAGTCTGATTAAAATCAGCATGCAAGATGAGTCTAGCTGGACCTGTTCTTTTTAACATCTTAATAAACTCAATAACATTTAATAAAGAAATCTATGTGGTTAACTTTTGTTAATGGCATACTTGTGATTTCAAGTTAAAGGTTAATAAATATTCTTCAGCATGCTGGATATTCCATTGAGATCAGAGTTAAGGATTGTTGGTAGCTTATCTTCACCTCTGTGGGAAAGCTGCGTGTGTTAACAAATGATTTGGCATTTAAACTCCATGTAAACGGATGAGATTTCAAACCACACAAAACCACAAAACCAATCTCGAACAACACAAGACAATAAAATAAAAAAGCAAATAAGAATTGGAGAAGGTGTTTGTTTTACTCTTTAAAAGAAAGTAGCTACAGATCCCCATATCCATTTTGAAATTCTGTTTTTTTTAATAGAAAACAGAAAATTGTTCTATTCAAAGGGTTGACTTTATGAAAATTGAAGGCTGAGATAGTTGCATAAAAATTGACACAAATTTAGGATGAGACCAAGGGTTGAGCATATGTTGCTTACTACCTCAGCCTCTCCTCCACTTTCAAAGAAGAATCAAGGTTCATTAAAAGTAATGAAATTAGGGGGCTCTCTACTGTGAAATTCCATTTTGATTTGAATTTATAGCATTCTCTGAGTGCAGTGATTCTCCTCTGAATTCAACTTGAAGAATGTGTATGAATATCATGCTATAATAAGACCTGTTCTCATTTAATGGGGCTCACTCTTCCCAATGATCTCCATAGGTTTTTATGGAGGATTAAGAAATATCTATGAAAAAGTATGACTAATTTCCTTGCTTTCACAGAGAACCTAAGGTGTTATACAGTGTGTCTAGAGAAGAGTTGCTCTATATCCATCTGATTTAAACTATGTTGTTGTTGTTGGTATGTGCCATCGAGTCAGACCCGACTCATAGTGACCCCTCCTTGGGTTTCTGAGGCAGTATCACTATGGAAGTAGATTGCCCAACCTTCCTTCTGAGGAGTGGCTGGTGGGTTTGAACCGCCAGCCTTCTGGTTAGCAGTCAAGTGCCTTAGGCACTACACTACCTTATAAAATAAGTAAGTAGCTCCAGTGATGAAAGATAAATTCTTTGGTTCTATTCCTCCCCTCCCCCAACAGGGTACAAGTATGAAGGAGTGAAATTTGAGAAGGGAAATTGCGGGGTGAGCATAATGAGAAGCGGTAGGTTTGCATGTGTGTGTGATTTTGTCTCTTTTCATGCATAGAAACAGTTGCTGTTTTTCATAATTGCGGCCTACTTTAGGTTATATCTCACTGCCTGTGTTGTCTATACTCATGGTACCTTGGAGTCATGGCTGGTGGCTTTCTGAGTTTAAATAATTTTGACTGTAGAGCATCTTTCCTAGTGGCATGCCGACATGGACAAGACAGTTTTTAAAGAGATTTGAGGTAGGGTGCTCTGGAAAGAGATTCTCTTTTTTTCAACATATAAAAATTCCCTTTTCCCTTCTGATTATGAGGTTATGTTTGTGAAAAGTTGAATATTTCAAATAATATGGGAGCTTTAAGCTCTTTTTTTTTGTTGTTAATAGGAGGCAGCTCTTAAGCAACTATAAGATTCTTGGAAAATGAGAACCTTTTATAATTGGTGAATGAAAGTGGAATTTTCACCCAGCATAATGTTTTCAAGGTTCAGATCCTTCCCTAAAGGCAGCTTTTCCCAAAGTGTGGTTCTTATACCCCCAGTGTATATCAGATGATTTAGAGTGATGCACAGACAGAATTATTTTTAACTTGAACAGTTATTTGTTGATTTTCATATATATTAGAAAGAACTGGTTTTACATTTATAGTAAAACTCAAAAAAAAAAAAAATTGACTGCCTTTGAGTCAGATCCGACTCATAGCGACTCCTTCTTGGATTTCTGAGGCGGTATCACTATAGAAGTAGATTGTCCAGTCTTCCTTCCGAGGAGTGGCTGGTGGGTTTGAACCACCAGCCTTCTGGTTAGCAGTCAAATGTCTTAGGCACTATGCCACTAAGGCTCCCACATTTATTCTTAAAATAAACTTAAGTGAGACTTAATTTAAATAAAAATATTAAGTAAATAATAATACAGGTAGAATTCTGATACAGAGTAAAATCTTATAGATGGTATGAGAATGGCTGACTTTTGGGAAATAATTGATTAAAGGAATTGACATTCAAAAATAGCTCTGTGTTCAGCAGCCAAGGGTGTGGTGGTAGTGCTTATGGTTCTCCACCTTAGGTGGGGGGAACAATACACTATTTTTTCACTGTTTGCCCACAGAGACTCTGCCCTTTAACTCAATATTGAGTTAAGGGATGTCTCCTGATGACACCTTGATCTAAAAGATCCTTTGGTCTTCAGCCCCCATTCTTTCATAAATCTTTTTTATATATATATTTTTTCATATGAAATGGCATTGCCACATAAGTTTAATCCCTGGTTTAAAGGCTTCTTTAAAATATAGGAATGAAAATTTTCCTTATATTAAGTAGCTCAAAAAATACTATTTTCTGTAATTATGGAGGCACAACAGGTCTAATCTTGTAATCCAGCAATAAAGCTAGCTTCCTTAGGTTCATGGACAGCCTTTACCTAATTGGATGACCAGCCTTAAGTATAAAATGTGAACATTTCAGAAGTAAAAGCTGTTGACTTTAAGAAGAATTACTAGGGATGTGAGGATAGGAAAGGGAGGGGAAGTAGATGGATAATTAAGAGACAGGTTTGATATTGGTAAAGGGATTTTAAAAATAAAGAATGAAATCAAAATTTAAAAAAAAGAAGAATTACTTCCTTCTCAACAGTGACCTTTTGGTATTTGTCCATTTTGTCTTATTCTTAGACTTTTATTCTATCTCCCCTCAACTCGTTTTTCTTTCCTTTTTTTAAGGTGAGGCAATGGAGCAAGGTTTACGAGACTGCTGTAGATCCATAAGAATTGGGAAGATCCTAATTCAGAGTGATGAGGAGACACAACGAGCCAAAGTATATTATGCCAAGTTCCCCCCAGACATTTACAGGAGAAAAGTCCTTCTGATGTATCCAATTCTCAGTGAGTAGTTTGAGATTAATTTGTAACCTTTTGGTTAAGGTTTAAATTCAACTTAGTGCCTGCCTCCTAAGTACTCTTATATAAAGTTTATAAACAGTGTCTAAATTTTCTTCTCCTGGAGTTGATTTGGAGTTACTGGGGAACTTTTATTGTGTGATAAGAAAATATATATTAGTCAAACTTGTAGCTTCAAATAGCTTCTGTCTTGAAATGAACACATGAAGCAAAAGATTTGTCATGGATTTAATTGTGTCCTCTAAAAATATATATCAAAGTCTTAGCCCCTATATCTGTGGATGTGATCCTGTTTTGGAAATAGAATTTTTCCTTTGTTATGTGATTGAAGTATAAGAGAGTAGGGTGGGTCCTAAACTAATCCCTTTTGAGTGGTCTTTTATAAAAAGAGAAAGTATGCATGGAGAGTGACACACAAGCAGAAGACAGATGCCAAATGATGACAGAAACTAATGCATCTATAAGCCCAGGAATGCCAAGAATTGTCAGCAGCTAGTCAGGACATTAGATGATGTGTAGCATTGGGAAGGTCAACCATGAAGGAACTGTTTCAAGTGCTGAGGAGCAAGGATGTCTCCTTGAGGACTAAGGTGCGCCTGACACAAGCCATGATATTTTCAATCACCTCGTATGCATGTGAGAGCTGGACAATGAATAAGGAAGACCAAAGAAGAGTTGATGCTTTTGAGTTGTGGTGCTGGCGGAGAATGCTGAAAGTACCATGGACCACTAAAAGAACTAACAGATCTGTCCTGGAGGAAGTGCAGCCAAAATGCTCCTTGGAAGCGAGAATGGCCAGACTTCGTCTCACCTATTTTGGTCATGTTGTCAGAAGGGACCATTCCCTGGAGAAGGATGTCATGCTTGGTAGGGTGGAGGGTCGACACAGGAGGGGAAGGCCTCCAACAAGATGGATTGACACGGTGGCTGCGACAATGGGCTCAAGTATAGCAAGGATCATAGAGCTGGTGTGGGAGTGAGCAGTGTTTCGTTCTGCTGTGTATGGAGTTGCTGTGAGTTGGAAACGACTCAATGGCACCTAACAACAACAGCAAGCAAAATCTTGCAGATGCCTTGTGGTTTCTCCACATGCTTATAGTAAAATATGGGAGAAAATAGATAGATTGAGAAATGAACTGGGGCGGGGGGAGCTAAACTTAAAGATATGGAAAATTCTGTTGTAAAAACAAAGAGAATATTCCCTGGAAAGGAAAGGACTTTGGCTACACAACTGTTTGCTAAAGAGATTAGGTCTGTGATTGATGGATCTAATCAATCATCTCAGCAGAAACCATGTCATATTAGACTGAAAGGTACAGTGACAGGATAAATTGAAGGAAAGACATCTCTCTCCTAGACTTCTATAGGTAGGAAACAGGCCAATGGAGCTACTTGGTTGTAAACATCTAGTGTCCTTCAAAAAAAGGAAAGGACGATCCAAGGATCAGTTCAGAGACCAAAAGAACTGTCCAGAGGAGCATGGAGGACAGGGCTGCCATTTCCTCAGTTTCAAAGGGTGGAGCCACTGGGTTCTAGGTTCAAAGGGTGGGGCTGTCACCTAGGTTTCAAAGAGTGGAGTTTCTGTCAGCTTGGTTCCAGAGGGTCGGGCTGCCATTCCAATAGGCCAAGAGAATGGGGCCACTGCCCCAAGTTGAGAGGGTAGCACTACTGTGCCCTTGAGTTAAGACACCGTAGCCACCCAGAGCCAAGTGGTGTGGGCACTGCTCCAATGGGCCAGCAATATGGGGCCTCCTAAAGCTGAGAGGAGAGGGATGCCATCTCAGTGTGCCTGCAAAGCAGGGCTGACATCCACGGCTGAGGGTACACTCTACTCAGGATCTGGAGTGTGAGGCCAATGCCCCAAGTGTAGAATATGGGTCCTAGAAAACAGAGGATTATTTTTGAGTCTGAGACCTAATGCTCCTGGGTTTTGGACATGCTTTGTACTTAAGATGCCTTCTTTCCCTCCAGTTTCTTTCTTTTGGAGGAGGAATGTCTATCTATTCCTGTCATGTTATTTTCCTGGAAGGAGATAACTTGTAATCTAGGTCTCACAGGTCCACTGATCAAAAGAAATTTTGCCGCAGGTAGGAACTCATCTAGTATCTTGCCTATACATGATTTAGGTGATTCAGAAGATAAGATTTTGGAATTAGAGTTGATATTGAATGGGTTAACATTTTTGGCAATGATGTGATAGGGTAAATGTGTATTTTCATGTGGGAAGGACATAGATTTTTTGGGGGGGCAAAGTGTGGCCACTTCCTCAGGCAACTTGTGCCTTCAGGTCCTCCTCAAGCCTGATCTCTGATATACCACTTCCATTTAGTGATGGAGTGCTGCTGTGCACATCCTCCTTTATGACTCTGTGGGTCAGACAACACCCAGTTCATGATGGACAGCTCAGGCCTCATGGTCACTTGGTGGCCCATGGTTAGGTGTTCAGTCT
>NW_006922529.1:35546-44585 GCF_000298275.1 Orycteropus afer afer | reverse complement strand
TAAGTTTACGATAATCTACTGTCATTCTCCAAGATCCATCTGGTTTTTGCACAGGCCAAATAGGCAAATTAAATGGGAATGTGGTGGGAATCACCACCCCTGCATCCTTCAAGTCCTTGAGGGTGGCAGAATCCCTGCAACCCCTCCAGTAATGTAGCATTGCTTTTGATTTACTATTTTTGTAGGTAGAGGCAGTTCTAATGGCTTCCACTTGTCTTTTTCTACCATAATAGCCCTTACTCCACATGTCATGGACCCATGTGGGAATTCTGCCAGTTGCTCAGAATATCTATTCCAATTATGCATTCTGGAACTGGGGAAATCACTGCAGGATGTGTTCCGGGACCCACTGCACCCACTGTTAGGTGTACCTTAGCTAAGATTCCATCAATAACTTGACTTCCATATGCCCCCACTCTAACTGGTGGCCACAGTGATGCTATGGATCTCCTGGAGTTAGTATTAGTTCAGAGCCAGTGTACAGTAATCCCCCAAAAATCTGATTATTTCCTTTTCCCCAGTGAACAGTCACTCTCATAAAAGGCCTCAGATCCTTTATGGAAGGCTGGGAGAAAGACTGACATAAGTTTCTGGCAATGGAGTGGGGTCCTTACTCAAAGGGACCTGGCCTCCCCTTCATTCAAGGGGTTTTGGGTCTGTAAACTGACTCAAGTCTGGGAATTGATTGAGAGGCCATGACTCTGTATTCTGGTGATTCAATCTAGGCTGCTGTTCATGTGACCTAGAATGCTTCTGTCTATACAGATCAAGTAAATATTTAGTAGGTTTGCCATATATTTCACTACTAGGAACACCATGCACAAGTAGCCAATGCCATAATTCCACACGAGTCAGAGTATTCTGATTACTGTTCTGACTTTGCTGTTCATTATGGTAACCACATCCACCTTGCTTTGATGATTAACTACTGCCACTTGTCCCCTACTACCATGGTGTCTAATCAGCCCCATTGTAGTTAAGTGTCTTAGTTCAATTAGGGCAGTTCCTGAGAACATTCAGCAATGTCTTCCATGACCTCTGCCTCAGGCAATGACCCAGCAGGAACAGTTGGGTTAATCCCATCAAACTGAGGTGGAGGGGATGATGGTTTTACAGTAATCCCTTCATGTTGGAGGGATTCAACAGAATTTACAGGCTCCATATCCTGATCTTCCTGATAATCTGCCCATATGTCCCCATTCCAGGTTTTAGGATCCCATTTTTTCCCAATCAATGCCCTCACTTTAACTTTAGACACCATTCTAGGTTGGTAGTTTAATTGGTGTTGTAATTCAGCCACCCTTACAATAAGACTCTGGGTTTGGTTTTCGGCAATATCAGCTCTGTTACTAGAAGAAATAAGGCTTTCTTTCAGAGCACAACTGGAAACATTGCGGTCTTTTATGCAACACTTAAGCTGTGACTCAGCAGCTGTGAGCTCATCTCTCTTTCAGCACTTTGTCTAGTGTTAGTAGGACCAACCAACCAGCTTCCTTATACTCCTCATGCTGACAAAATTGCAGAAAAGTATCAAATATGCAATCACCCAGAGCCTCTCAAAAGTACTTGATCTATTGTTGGTGCTATTTTGCATATTAATGTGCCACCTCATAGCACAGATTAGCAAGGCCCTCTTTATTAACAGAGGCAGGGTCACCAATGCCTTTACAATTTAATCACATTGGAGAACCAATTTAGAAAGTCCATCCTTATGATTTTGTCTCTCTAGAACCTCTCCTGGTACCAAATGTGTTAGACTGGGTTCTCTAGAGAAGCTTATAGAGAGAGAGAGAGAGAAAGAGAAATTTATCTTAGGAAAATGGCTCACACACTTATAGAAGCTTGCAAGTCCCAAGTTCTTGGATCAAACGTCAAGCTAGAGGCTTTTCCTGACTCATGCAGCTGCAGGGCCTGACAAGCTCAAGGTTGGAAGGCTGTTGACTCCAACGAATGATGAATCCAAGATCTTCAGGCCGAATGGTGGATTGTTCACTCACGGACAGTTGTAGGCAGCACAACAGAATCCTGATCCACAGAAGAGTATCTCTTTTCCCAGGATATCCATAAATATACTGGGAGTTTCCCCTAGGGAAACGCCCTTTCAGTGGATTAGCTGCTCAAAACATACACATCTGATCCCATCATTGGAACAACCCACATCACAATTGCTTAAACCACACAGAATTGTGGTCCAGCCAAATTGACAAACAGCTCCAACTATCATACACTCCTTGGAGAGAACAATCATGGGAGAATGGAAGGGCTGTGTATGGACAGGGACATATCTCAGGGGGCAGGAGTACATGGAGGGAAGGACACAGGGAAGAAGTAACTATGGGGAAGAAGTGGGAGGGGAACTGTTGCATTGTGGTAAATTGTAGTCAATGTCATGAGATGACATGTATGTGAACTGCTGTACAGAAAGTGAATTTGCTCTGTAAATTTTCACCCAAATCACAATTAAACAACAACAACAACAAAAACCTACTAACAATAACACAAATGAAAAGATAACCTCATATCAAACATTTTTTTTAAAATTTGCTATCTCAAATATTGAATGGAATTAGAATATGTTGTGTATTTGACAACTGAAAAGTATATGTGTCATGTCCCACTGCTGAAAATAATATTATTGATAAAGAATGTTGTTGTTGGGTACTGTCAGATTGATTCCAACTCATAGTGATCCCATGTGACAGAGTGAAACTGCACCATAGGGGTTTCCTATGCTATAATCTTTATAGGGGCAGATTTTCAGTTCTTTTTCCCATGAAGCTACTGGGTGGGTTCAAACTACCAACCTTTTGGTTAGCAGTCACCCACTTAACTGTTGCACCACCAGGGTTCCTTTGGTAAAGAATACCCACCCAAAACCAAATCCACTGTCAATTCAGATTCATTGCGAGCTTGACAGACTAGAATTGCCTTATAGCGTTTCCAAGGCTGTAAATCTATGGAAGCAGACTGCCAAATCTGGGAGAATCCCAGGGAGGCTGGTGAGTTTGAACTGCTGATCTTTTGTTTAGCAGCTGAGGGCTTTAACCACTTTGCCACCAGGGATCGTTAATGATACAGAATAAATAAAAAAACCAAACTCTGCCATCAAGTCGATTCTGACTCATAGAAACCCCCTTTGGGATTCCAAAGTGTTTAATCTTTATGGAAGTAGATTGCCCAGTCTTCCTTCCATGGAGTGGCTGGTGGGTTTGAACCAGCAACCCTCTGTTTAGCAGTCAAATGCCTTAGGCACTACACCACCAGAATAGGTACCTTCAAGTGAAGCTTTACTTTGTGGTATCTTATGTTAGATTGTTGAACTGCCCTTACTTTAAAGACATTTTGAGATAAATGTTAAATTTGCTAATGCATTTGGTTGTCATTTGATTCCAGGCACTGGGAATACTGTAATTGAAGCTGTAAAGGTTCTTATAGAACATGGAGTTCAACCGAGTGTTATCATCCTACTCAGTTTATTCTCTACTCCTCATGGTGAGTTCAACATGGGACAGTGACTGGGACTCCAGTTAGTCACAGAATGGTTAAATGTCTAGTCTATCATTTGGAGGAAAAGTTTATCTAATCCCAAATTAAATACAAATATAATTTTGGTAGTTATAACTTATGTTTGTCATTTCCAAGCTTGGTGATAATATTTTACAGCATTCTACTGTTGTTCAAATGCAAATGAAGTGGTATGAATTAACACCATTGAAGGAAATTACAATTGTTTTCTTTGTGACCCAGTTTGGGTAGGTCCTGAAAATGGCTGAAATCCTTTTATTTCTCTTGATTCCCCACTTGAACCTGAGAACTGCTCTGAAACAGCAAGAAACTTGAGGTTCTAGTTAGCCCTCTAGTCTTACTGAAGTAAGCTTTGTAGTATAAAGTGAAGAACAGAAGTTCTTCTAAGTTAGACTTCTGCTCAAAGGGCATAGCAAGAGAATTGTGTGTTCTCCATTTCCTGAGGGAGGTATGCTGAAGTTAAGAAACAAGTTCTTTGCCATAAAATCTGGGAAATTGGGAACGTATCCCAAGAAAATAATCATAAATGCATGTAGAAATTTAGTGTCTAGGATGTCATCTTAGAGTTAATTTGTATAAGAAAAAATCAAAAGTATGTAAATGACCAACCATAAGGAAATGGTTAAATAAATTATATATATTCAGAGGATGTTATAGTATGTAACTGTCATGTCA
Organism: Orycteropus afer afer; assembly: GCF_000298275.1. Lineage (NCBI taxonomy): Eukaryota > Metazoa > Chordata > Mammalia > Tubulidentata > Orycteropodidae > Orycteropus > Orycteropus afer. The sequence goes on along the minus strand of NW_006922529.1, from coordinate 40,385 downwards.
TGCTTTTGAAAAATATTTAGTGACATTAAAACAATGTGTGTGGTAAATGTGAAAAACAGGTTAAAAATAACATAATTAGAGTAGTGTAAAATATTGTCACCATGCTTAGAGATGACAAATACAAATTATGACTATTTATGACTTGATTTGAACTGTCCTTACAAATTATGACAAATATAAAAAAATGACAGCCAGGATCAGACGTGGATTTAACATGAAACCAAATAAATCTTTCCTCAGGATGAAAGGCTATACAGATGCACAGTATTATTTCAGTTTTGGTTTAAAATGCATACACAATATTCATAGTGATTATTTCAGGATGATGGGATTCCAGGTGATTTTCAATTTATTCTAAAGCATCTTCTTCTTTTTTTGTATTTTCTAAATGTTCTACAATGAATTTATATTTATTTTGTAATTGAAAAGAAAGAAATGTATAGCTTCTAGCAAGATATTTCTTCATTTCCAAAGGTTCCAAGTCTCAGTCAACCCTGAAAAAGCTCAGAAGTTTGGCAGGCCATTTTTAGGAGACCTTTGCGTAGAAATTACATGACAGTGGGTTGGGTTTTTTTTTTTTTGGTTTCTGTAGAAATTATGGCCTTTTGTTATCACTTTCCTATGTCATAACCAAAAATTACCTGTGGTTCAAATGTTGATGGCAACAAAGTGTGGTTTGCCTGGTCATCCATTTATATGTAGTGCAGGTAGCACTGAAAAAATTGAGATAGGTAATTACAGGGATTTCTGCCTTTGGAGTAGAAAAGTAAGCTCTTTAATATTAGGATGAGAAGTCTTCCTTTAGTTCTAATTTTATACATTAGAATAGTATACTATTCTTTGACATCATAGCTGCAAAAATCTTATTATGTGGCACCCTTGCTAAGATTTTCAGCTTGATAGGGATCCTACAAGTTGTTGTTGGGTTGATTCCAACTTATGGTGATCCATGTGTGTCAGAGTAGAACTGTGTTCCATAGGGTTTTCAATGACTGATTTTTTAGAAATAGATTGCCAGGCCTTTCTTCTGATACTCTTTTCAGTTAGTGGCCAAGCATATTAACCATTTGTACCTAGCTAATCCTAATTCTCTTTCTCTGCCCTCCTGCTTCCTCAAAGGTAAAGTGATAGTTCTAAAAAGCTAGCTTTCTCTGACACACCAAAGAAGTCATGTACTTGTTACATAGTGTTCTTGTTGGGAAACCATCATCTTGTATAATCCTGTTTCCAGAAAGGATTGTATTTTCTCATTTCACCTACCTTTAAAAGAAAGCAAGAGACTCTTTAGGGAAATAATGCTATAACTGAATAACTACATTTTGCAAATCTAGAAAGCAAAACAATTTGATTTTGAGAATTTGTAACTGAATAGGTGGGGCATAGTCTGACTACCATCAAAGTTTTTCAGATATCAAACACTATATAAACTAAGTAGAGAATAACTATATCTGGTTAGGTATCCAAAGGTCACTGTTGTAGGTCTAATATTAGACCTGGTGACTAACTATAAAATTCATGAATTCTAACTAGTATTACCAAAAAATCTTGGCATAACAACAATTTTCCTTTTATCTTTTGAAGGTGCCAAATTAATCATTCAAGAGTTTCCAGAGATCACAATTTTAACTACTGAAGTTCATCCTGTTGCACCTACACATTTTGGACAGAAGTACTTTGGAACAGACTAAAAAACTGAAGAAAAATGAATCATATTGTGTCATATTACAGCTATGTTTTGAATTTCTACTTGTTTTACTAATACACTGAGGAAAGACAAAATTGTGTTAGAGATGCTTTTTAATTTTGGAAATGGATATAGTAAAAAGAAGTATTTGAAGTTTATTTACTTTATTTGGTTGGCACCCAATCCATAATGAGACACATACAACTCTTAGAAAAGACAGACATTTTAATAATATGCTTATGTAAATTGCTAGACCCTCAATGCATTGAAAGTGTTCCCTAATCTGTGAACCTCTCAGTTTGGAGGTTGTTTGCAGCCATAGATGAAACCCAAATGAGAGTCAGTTCTTTGGCTCACTGTAGTTTGCATTTTGCCTTTAGGTCTAGAGAGGTTACACGTATGTGGCTATTGTTACCTTCCTCTACTCTTTGCTTCTAGGTACTGTCTATACTGGCAACTTGGAAAGGAGAAAAAAAGAATGCCTCCTAGAATTTTACATTTCCATTACTATCCTAACACAATTGGCAGGCCCAGGATGTATGGTTAACTCTTCAGTCAGGCACTTAATGTTCTTCATGGTTCATCTCCCAAACAGTGCCTTGCCAAACACACTACAGTGAAGAAGATGGTGGGGCATTTTCAGCAATTGAAACTGTAACATGGACTGAACCAGGGATATGAGGATGCTGTAAAGGGAGGCTACTGTTAATGCCATCAGTCTTCTAGAAAGAAATTGGTGGTCGATTTTCTGAGATGTGGGGCAAAGCTTTGTTTCTTTCTGGTTTTTTTGCCAATAAGTAAATTAAAATGCCATATTTTTAATTTTGATATTTCTGCTAGAAGCTTTTATTTGGAAGTTAGTTATTTTGTACATTTGTCAACTGCATTAAAATGTATTAAAATGGAAAAAATATTGTGCTTTGAAAGAAACCATCTAATATTTATATGTTTATATTTAGGCTTCTGTAAGGGAGGGAAACCATTTTAGAAATCAGTGCCTGTATTCTGAAACTTGCTTGTAAAACTCCAATCTTATGTTACTTTGATATTAAAACATTTTAACAGTAATGGCTTGTTGATTACTTGGTTAATTATATTCTCATAGCCCCATAGCCAGCTGTTGTGGGCCTTTGTTCTTTTAGACCAGAGGCAGTGTCTCAGAAAGAACCAAAGCTGATGAAAGTTAGCAAAGATTTGGGGAGAAGACTTCATTTTCCCTTTAGAACCTAGGAGAATTTTGCTAAATTTTTCCCTTTATTTTTGAAGACTGTCATACAATCAAACTGAGATTAACTAAGAGATTAATTCTATTAGTGCTTCATATTCTACCATATTACAGTTCTTACACAACAAATGTTGCTTTTAAGTTCTTATTGAAATTGTCATCTATACTTATCACTTAAGTGTTTTGATACAATGTGGATTTTGTCTGCTCTTGATTTACAGAAACTATAGCTAGAGCCTATTAAAACCAATCTATTTATACTCTTGTCCCCGTAAAGATGTGAGCCAACAAAATTAAATAGAGACCAGAACTACTTTACATTAATACATGGAATTAGTTGGAAAGGTGATATCTGTTATTCTGAGTTATTTCTTATGTTAGGACTTTATTTGAAGTGACTTTCCAGAACATCAGACACATTCATTAAGTGTAGATATAGCCACATTTCAAGCAATTAGCAATTTATTTTATATTATCACTCATATTTAACACGTCTCTGTTCCTTTTTATCAGGGAACATGATTGGTAATTGATTACATTTGACTCTACATGGCGAGCCTAAGAGATACAGTAGGAATTACTCACTGGGGTCATATTCCACAGTGATGTTTACCCTCCATCTGTTCAGATTTCAAGAAAAATTGTAACTATACCTTCTGAAATTTGTCTTTATAGCAAACGAGGCATTATATTTGTAAGATTAATCATATGCAGGACTCCTTGGACCTGGGAAATTTTCTAAACTTGACATAAAATTAACAGGCTATTCAAAACAAAATTGTTTTAAATGACATGAACTTCAGAGCAGTATGAAATATGTGGAATGATTATATTGAAGAAAGAAATGCTAACAATAAAACTGACACTCCAATAGTATATAGCCAAATCCCACTGCCATCAAGTTTATTCAGACTCACAGTGATCCTATAGGACAGAGTAGAACTGTCTCCTAGGGTTTCCAAGGCTTCTTTATGGAAGCAGACTGCCTCATCTTTCTCCTGTGGAGTGGCTGGGGATGTTGTTAGCAGCTGAATGGTTTAACCACAGCACCACCAGAGCTAAAGGTAGCATACAGCAGTGGTTCTTAAACTGAATATGCATCAGAATCACCTTGAGGGACAGAGCTTACTGGGCCTCAACCTGAGTTGCTGAGTCAGCAGGTCTGGGGCAGGGACTGAGGATTTACATTTCTAATAGGTTTACAGGTGATGGTGATGTTGCTGGTCTCGGGACCACACTTTGATATCAAATACTGCTTCTTGCTCACACAGGTTTCCCCCACTATCCAAAAGTAGAGTGTTCTATGAAACCTTTCTTAAGCCGAAATGGCATAAAGCAATAAAGCAGTTATGATTACTTAATGTAGGAAAATATTTTGAGGGTTCCCAGACCCCAAAAATAACCTACAAATCATACCAACTAACACATAAAACCTAAAATAACACTAAGCTACAGTGTTCACAGACATAGTTCAAAACTGGCGGCTTGATGCTGAGATGCTGAGTGTGGTTCCCTAGGAAGGAGCTTGGTGATGCCACTCACTGCTGGGGGATGCGTACTGCATCTTTAAGGCTTGCTGCAAAACCAATGTTGAATGCTAATTTTGCTTTTTACCTTTTTTCTAAAAGTGAAAATCCTCATCAGATTTCGTTTAGTTAGCGAAAACAGATACTAATGTTGGTCTTTCTTAAAAGTGAAGTGGAGTAAAGCAAATTATCAAAAAGCAGGGGATACCTGTATAAGCATTTAGTGATATAAATTTCTCTACAAATGCTGATTTAGTTGTATCCCATAAATTTTGATATGTTGTGATTTTATTTTCTTTCAGGTTAAATATTTTCTTATTTCCCTTTTGATTTTCTTCAGTTCTTTCAGTTTGAGAAATGCCGAGCGTGTTCTTCCCTTTTGGTTTTCAGACTCCAGGTCTTTG
>NW_006922529.1:34237-35441 GCF_000298275.1 Orycteropus afer afer | reverse complement strand
TTTACCTTTTCATTTCTTCCATTTGCTTTAGCTACTCTCTGCTCAAGGGCAAGGTTCAGAGTCTCTTCTGTCATCCACTTTGGTCTTCTCTTCTTGTCTTTTTAGTGATCTCTTGCTTTCTTCATGGATAATGTTCTTGCTGGGGTGGTGCAGTGGTTAAAGCATTCAGCTGCTAACCAAAAAGTCAGAGGTTCAAACCCACCAGCTGCTCCACAGGAGAAAGATGAGGCAGTCTTCCTTGTAGGTGTATGGATGTTATCCTGTCACTGACAGCATTGTACTTTAGGATAGATCTATAAACATTCTTTGTGATGATGGAAGCCTTGCCATTCCTCTTCAATTTGTCATTCCTGGTATACTAGGTCAAAATGGTTTTATGAGTCAAAATGGCCAAAACCAGTCCATTTTTAGCTCACTAATGCTTAGGATATCAATCTTTATGCATTGTATTTCATTTTTGACAACTTCCAATATTCCTAGATTCATACTTCATGCTCCAGTTATTAATAGAGGTTTGCACCTGTTTCTTCTCATCTTGAGTAGTGCCACATCAGCAAATGAAGTCCCAAAAGCTCTACTTTATCCATATCATCAAGGTCAGCTCTACTCTTTTGAGGCAGCTCTTTCCCAATCATATTTTGAATGCCTTCTGACCTGAGAGGCTCATCTTCTGGCACTGTATTGGACACTGTTTCAGGGCTCTTCATAAAGTTGTCTAGTAATATATCAGACAGTGTTTCACTGCTATTCATAAGGTTTTCATTGGCCAATTCTTTGAGAAGTAGATAGTTTCTTCCTTCTTCCAAGTATGTCTCAGTCTGGAAGCTCCACTGAAATCCATCCACCATGGGCAACCCTGCTGGCATTTGAAACATCTGTGGTACAGCTTCCAGCCTCACAGCTACGCTCAAGCCAGCACAGTACAACAAACTGACAGACAAATTTGTGTCCCTTTACTGTTCCAAACTGGCTCCCTCTTCTTGCATGTGGGCTCTCCCCTTACCTGTATCCTGCCACAATGCTAATTCTTTCAATAAGTTCCAGTAGTTTTCTTGCTGAGTCTCTTGGGTTTTCTGTGTACAGGATCATATCATTTGCAAACAGGGATAGTTTTACTTACCAATTTGGAAGGAGGCCTGTTGGCACAGTGCCTAAGGCATTTGACTGCTGACCAGAAGGTTAGTGGAAGCCACTCCATGGAAGA
>NW_006922529.1:33043-33973 GCF_000298275.1 Orycteropus afer afer | reverse complement strand
GGGTGTTGGATTTTATCAAATGCTTTCTCTTCATCTATTGATATGATCATGTGATTCTTTTCCTTTATTTTATTTATGTGATGGATTACCTTGATTATTTTTCTAATGTTGAACCATCCTTGCATACCTGGTATGAATACCACTTGGGCATAATGTATAATTTTTTTGATATGTTGTTGGAGTCTATTGGCTAGGATTTTGTTGAAGATTTTGCATCTATATTTGTGAAGGATATTCGTGTGTAGTTTTCCTTTCTAGTGTTATCATTGCCTGGTATTGGTATCAGGTTTATGCTTGCTTCCTAAAATGAATTTGGGAGGATTCCATCCTTTTCTGTGTTCTCAAATAGTTTGAGTAGGACTAGTGTCAGTTCTTCTCTGAATGATTGGTAGAATTATACAATAAAACTATCTGGGCCAGGACTCTTTTTTTGTTGTTGTTGTTGGTACTTGTTTTATGAACTGTTCAATTTCTTCTTTTATTATGGATCTGTTCAAATGTTGTACCTCTGTGTTAGTTTGGGTAACTAGGGTGTTTCTAGAGATCTAGCCATTTCTTCTAGGTTTTCGAATTTGTTGGAGTATAGTTCTTCATAGTATCCTGATATTATTCTTTTTATTTAGATTGATTCTGTTTTGATGTCACCCATTTTATTTCTTATTCATGTTATTTGCATCTTCTCCTTCTTTTCCTTTGTTATGTTTGTCAGTGGTTTGTTGCTTTTGTTAATCTTTTCAAAGAACCAACTTCTAGTCTTGCTGATTTTTCCTACTGTCTGTTTTCTGTTTCATTTATTTCTGCTCATATCTTTATTATTTCTTTTCTTCTGTTTACTGTGGGCTTACTGCTGCTCTCTTTCTAATTGTTTGACATATTTGTTTAAGAGTTGATTTGGGCTCTTTCTTCTTTTTTGATGTGTGCATTCATTGC
>NW_006922529.1:28648-32578 GCF_000298275.1 Orycteropus afer afer | reverse complement strand
GTTGCATAGTATTCCATTGTGTGAATGTACCAAAGTTTGGTTATCCATTCCTCAGTTGTTGGACTGATACAAGGAATTTTTTAACTACATTTTTTATTTCTTCCATTACCCAGTAGTTTTTAAGGAGGATGTTATTCAGTTTCCATACATTTGATCTTTTTCCATTGATCTTCCTAGTCTTGATTTCTAATTTAATGGCATTGTGATCTGAGAAGATGCTTTGCAGTATTTTAATGCTTTAAAATTTATTGAGGCTTGCCATGTGGTCTAATATATGGTCTATCCTGAAGAATGTTCCATATGCACTGGAAAAGAATGCATATTGTGTTGTTTTGGGGTGAAGTGCTTTATAGATGTCTGTAAGTTCAAATTGGTTGATTATATTGTTTAGTTCTTCTGTGTCTATGTTGAGTTTCTTTCCAGTTTTTCTATCTTTTATTGAAAGTGGTGTATTAAAGTCTCCTACTATTACTAGAGTCATCTATTTGTCTTTTCAATTCTGTGAAAGTCTAATTTATGTACTTTGGTGCTCTTTCACTGGGTGTGTAAGTATTTATTATAGTTATGTCCTCTTTTTGTCAATTGATCCTTTAATCATTATATAATGCCCTTCATGGTCTCTTATGGTAGTTTTTGTCTTAAAGTCAATTTTATCAGAAATGAATATTGCCACTCCTGCTCTTTTTCAATTGCCCTTTGCTTGATATATCTTTTTCCAACTTTTGATTTTTAATCTATTTTTGTCTTTGTGTCTAATGTGAGTCTCTTGTAGACAGCATATTGATGGGTTATATTTTCTTATCTAGTCTGCAACTCTCCATCTTTTCAGTACTGCATTTAATCCATTTACAATCAGTGTAATTATTGAGAAGTATGAATTTATTGATGTCATTTTGTTATGTGTTTTTTTTGTGGTGTTGCTGATTTCTTTGTTTCATATAATTTTCTGTGTGAGCTTGTTTTCTTTATGAATCTTGTTATCATTTCCTTTGTTGCTATTGTTTTAGTATTTGCTAAATATGTTTGCCTCATTTCTTTTTAAATTTTGATGTAACAGTTTGTAATTTTTCTTTGAGGTTACCCTGTGATTTACAGTTTTCTTCCCAAGTATAGAACAGTCTGTTATATCTTGAAATTGTCTTGACTTCCTCACCATTTGGAAGTTCTGTACCTACACTATTTATTCCCTCCTTTGGTTTGTAGTTTTCCTTATTTACCAATTGATGTCTCTGATTCCTTGTTTACAGTCTCTTACTTTTTGTTTGGATACTTCTATAACTATGTTCCTTTCTGAATTGTGTCATCATGTGTACTAACCATTTGTTCTTGTCTGCTGTTGTTGGTTCTCTGTAGAACTCCATTTAGCATCTCTTGTAAGGTTGTTCTGGTTTTAACAAATTCCCTTAATTTCTGTTTATCTGAAAATGTCCTTGTTTCATCATCATTTTTGAGGGACAGGTTTGCTGGGTGTATAATTCTTGGTTGGAAATGTTTTTCTTTCAGTGTTTTATATATATCATCCCATTGCCTTCTTGCCTACATTGTTTCTGCCAAGAAATCAGAGCTTAGTCTATAAGTTGTCCTCTGTAGGTAATTTTGTTTTTCTTGTGATGCTCTCAGGATCCTTTCTTTATCTTTGGTTTTGATGAGTTTGATTTTGATGTGCCTCAGTGATTTTCTTTTGGGGTTTATCCTGTTTGGGAGCTCTGGTGGCATAGTGCCTAAGGCATTTGACTGCTAACCAGAAGGCTAGAGGTTCAAACCACCAGTCATATCTCAGAAGGAAGACTGACTAATCGACTTCCATAGAGATACCACCTCTGAAACATTTTGAGTGGATATATTCTCATTTTTCATTGTATTAGGGAAATTCTCCTCCAACTAATCTTTGACAATATTCTCTGTTGTTTTATTTCTTTCTTCTTGTTCTGGAATTCTGATTACACATAGGTTATTCCTCTTGATGGTATCTCACAAGAATCTTAGGTTTTCTTCATTTTGTTTTCATCTTTTTTACTGATTGATCCCTTAATAAATATTAGTATTGAGGTATCTGTCTTCAATCTCATTAATTCTGTCTTCTGTTGATTCAGTTCTTCTCCTTTGTCCATTCAGTGTGTTAGCTATTTCTGAAATCTTAGTATTAATCTTTTGGATTACTTTTTGTTGTTTTTGTATCATTTCTAACTTTTATTTTGCCAGTTTGTTCTTGTATTGTTTTTCTAAATGGTTTTAGAGTTTTTTTTCTGTGTTTTCCTTAATTTTGTCAGTGTTTTCCTTGGTCTGTCTCTCAATCCTTGAAGATACCTTAATATAATTCTTTTGAATTCCTTACCCACCAGCCACTCCTCAGAAGGAAGATTGGGCAATCTACTTCTGTAGTGATACCACCTCAGAAACCCAAGGAGGGGTCACTATGAGTCAGATTCGACTCCATGGCACATAACAACAACAACAACAGGGAGTTCCAATGCTGCTGCTTCTTCAGGGATGTTTTCTGCATCTGTATCCTGGTCCCTTGTTTTTCTCTTTTATCTTGCTTCTTTATTCGAACGTTGATGGTCAGTTGTCTCTGAGACATTGTAATGTTGTATTTATGTTTAATTTCTGGTTGTATGTTCATGTAATTCACCAATTTTTTCCCTTTACTTTATCTTGATATATCTATGTAAGCAGCGTACTGTGCTCCTCTATTCACTAGTTGGCAGCACTTAGGCACTCACCACCTGTCTCTTGCTCAGTGTGATAGAGAATGAGAGTGTGCACACAGATCTCTGTTAGCTGTTCATACAGAGCAGTTGAGGTGAGTACAGTTGGTATTGGCCATCATTCTTCATTGTTCAATTGGCGCAAAAATCAAGTGGTGGCCCTCACTAAGTGGGTGGGGCTGAAGGAGGTGCAGGTATTGTTTGGTTGTGTGGGAACAGTTGCTGTCTCCCACTCATTTAGAAAAAAAAAATAAAAATAAAAACATGAGAACAAAAAATACATACCACATAAACAAACAAGAACAATCACAAAAAAATGAAAGACAGATTTCCGGTAAAATGGAGGAATAAGCAGACAAGTGACACAGACGCTCTTCAACAAAGAAAGGAAAAACAAATTGACAGAGATACAGAGGATAATCCTGGAGCCCTGAGCTTTGAAAGGAACTATACAGAAGTGGATTAGGCACCAACTAGTGGAAAAACCTAAACGAAAACAGTGAGTACAGAAATGGATGGAGCTGCGGACTGTCAGTTACTCTGACAAGACCAACAGCCTGAATAGTTCCAAGTGTGGTTGGGACCTGAGAATTGACCTAGTGATCAGCTCTGGTCAACAAGCTCTGCAGGGATGACTGCACTGGTGGCCTATGGCTAGGAAAGGAAACAGCAAGGAGGAGGACAACCTGCTTGAGCTGTTGACTTTCCGCTGTCCGGAGGGTGCAGCCATTTGGATTATTTACATGTGGCAGCCATTCTGGATATTTAAAGTGACTGAAGGTGAAACCATTTTGAATGTTTACAAGCAGCAGCCATTTTGGATATTTAAAGTGACCGAGGGCACAGCCATTTCGAATCTTTACAAGTGGCAACCATTTTGGATTTTAAAGTAATAGCATTCTGATTTGTATTCCAGGGACCTAAGAATAGGCTCTGTTTGCCAAGGTCAACAGGGACATATGAGAGGCTAACAACAGAAAAGGAGACAGATGGTGAGTGTATAAGTGCTGTCAGCTAGCGAATAGAGGAGCACAGTACCCTGCTTGCATAGATAACATTCAAACAAAACAAAAAAAAATTATGGGCTGGTCATTCCAACATACAGTCACCAATTAAATATAAACACAAAAACATCACAATGCCTTGGAGACAACAGAGCATCACAGTCCACACAAAGAAGCAAGATAAAGCAGGAGAAACAAGGGACCAGGATACAGACCCA
>NW_006922529.1:23279-23826 GCF_000298275.1 Orycteropus afer afer | reverse complement strand
CCCAGGCTCTGTCCAGGCACAGAGCAGAATGAAATTCCTGCTGGTCAAGAAGTTGAGTGGAGGCAGGGTATGTTCACCAAGATGGTGTGGGGGTATAAGTGTTAAAAAGAGAATATCACACACCTCTAGTCATCAGCTTGCAGTGTGGTTGCCCATGCTGCCTTCAGCAAGCAGAGCCTATTCTTGGGTTGCTGTCCAAGTCAGACCACAACTTGCATACATTCAAAATGGCCATGTCCTTGCCAATATTCAAAAGGCTGCACCCTCAGGACAGCTGGCAGCAATATGGATGCCTTTGATTTCTCTTTTTGCTTTATTGCCCTGGGTAGGACTTGCAATTCAATATTAAATAGAAATGGTGATAGAGGGCATCCTTGCCTGGTTCCTGTTCACAAGGAGAATGCTTTGACTCTTTCTCCATTGAGAATAGTGTTGGCTATTTGTTTTGCACATATGTAAAAATATGAAATTTCCCTTCTATTTCTATTTTACTGAGAGTTTTTATCAGGAATGGGTGTTGAATTTTATCAAATGCCTTTTTTTCTGC
>NW_006922529.1:17032-23039 GCF_000298275.1 Orycteropus afer afer | reverse complement strand
CTGATGTTGAACAATCGTTGCATACCTAGTATAAATCCCATTTAGTCATGGTTTATTATTATTTGATATGGTGTTAGATTCTGTTGGCTAAGTTTTGCTGAAGGTATTTTTCCATATATATTCATGAGGGATATTGATCTGTAATGTTCCTTTTCAGTGGTGTCTTTACCTAGTTTTGGCATCAGGATTATGCTTGCTTCAAAGAATGAACTTGGGAGGATTCCATCCTTTTCTATGTTCTGGAATAGTTTGAGTAATACATGTGACAGCTTTTCTCTGAATATTTGATTGAATTTTTCAATGACGCCATCTGGGCCAGGAATTGTGTGTGTGTGTGTGTGTGTGTGTGTGTGTAGATTTTTTATGACTTGCTCAATTCCTTGTTTTGTTATGGATCTGCTCAAATATTCTATTTCAGTCTGTATTAGTTTAAGTAAGTCTCATGTTTCTAGAAATTTGTCTATCTCTTATAGGTTTTCAAATTTGTTGGAGTACAATTCTTCATAATATTGTTATTACCTTTTTAATTTCAGTTGGTTCTCTTGTGTTGTCACCCATTTCGTTTCTTATTTGTGTTATTTGCATTCTCTCCCTCTTTTCCTTTGTTAAATTTGCCAATGGTTTGTTGATTTTGTTAATCTTATTGAAGAACCAGCTATTAGTCTTGTTGATTTTCCCTGTTTTTTGCTTCATTTATTTCTGCTTTGATCTTTATTACTTCCTTTCTTCTGAACACTATAGGTTTCCATTTTTGCTTTTTTTCTAATTGATGGAATTGTTGAGTCAAGGTGTTGATTTTTATCATTCTTTTTCGATGTGTGCATTTATTGCTATAAACTGACCTCTGAGTACTGCTTTTGCTGTGTCCCAAAGGTTTTGGTAAGCTGTATTATCATTCTTATTTGTTTCTAGGAATTTTTTTTATTGCACACTTTATTTCTTCTGTTACTCAGTAGTTCTTGAGCAGTGTATTATTTAGTTTCCATGTATTTGATTTTTTTTCCCCTTGGTTTTCCTATTATTGATATCTAATTGCATAGCATTGTAATCCAGAAAGATGTTTTGTCATGTTTTGATATTTTTTAATTCATTGGGGCTTGTTTTGTGGCCCAACATACAGTCTATTCTAGAGAATAATCCATGTGCACTGGAGAAGAATGTGTATTGTGTTTTTGTTGGCTGGAATGCTCTGTATCTGCCTATGAGGCTGAGTTGGTTGATTGTGTTGTTTAGATCTTCTGTATCTTTGCTGAGTTTTTAAAATAGTTCTTCTGTCCTTCATTGAAAGTGGTGTGATAAGTCTCCTAGTAGTATTTTAGAATTATGTATTTCTCCTTTCAATTCAGTTCATGTTTGCTTATATATTGTAGAGCTCTTTCATTATGTACATAGATATTTATTATGGTAATGTACTATTGATCAATTGACTCTTTTAACATCCTATAATGCCCTTCTTTGCCTCTTATGCTGGTTTTCACCTTAAAGCCTATTAGAAATTAATGTTGCCATTCCTGCTCAGTTTTAGTTGCTATTAGCTTGATTTTTTTCCATCCCTTGATTTTTAATATATTTTCATATTTGTGTCTAAGGTAGGAATCCTGTAGGTAGCATATTGATAGATCTTCTTTTCTTATCCAATTTGCCACTCTCTTTCTCTTGACTGGTCCATTACTCTATTCTTATTCAGTGTATGAATTTATTGCTGCCATTTGTCATTCCTCTTTGTTTTTCTTGCTGGTGGTTTTTTTGTTCCAGACATTTTTCTTTGCCGAGTTCATTTTGTTATGAAGTATTTTTTTTCATTTTTCGTTTTCTTCACTATTGTGGGTTTTGTGTATACTAAGTCCTTGATATTTTCTTCTTTCTTATTTTGCCTAGAAGCCTTGATAATTTTATTTGTGGTTACCCTGTAGTAAATTCATATCTCCGTGAGTTTGGAATAGGCTGTTCTATATAGACATCATCCTGACTTCTCCATTTGGAAGATTTGTAATTATAACATTCATTCCCTCTATTTGCCTTGTTGTTGGTGTCATTTACAGATTGACTCTTCTACTTTTCTATTTACTTTTTGCAAGCATATTTTAGTTTTGAGAGTTTTTTTTTTTCTGGGTTTGTTTCTGTGTGGGGTGTCAGATGTCTTGATTTTAATTTGCTGTTTTCTTTTGGAGGTATTGCCTTTAGTATTTCTTTTAGAATTGGTCTGGTTTTCACATAATCTCTTAATTTCTGTTCATCTGAGAATGTCTTAATTTCACACTCCTATTTGAGGAACTGAGCTCCAGTGATGTAGTGCCTAAGGCATCTGACTGCTAACCTGAAGGCTGGCGGTTCAAACTCACCAGCCACTCCCCAGAAGGAAGGTTGGGCAATCTACTTCCGTAGTGATATCACCTCAGAAACCCAAGGAGGGGTTGCTATGAGTCAGATCTGACTCGATGGCAGTGGTTATTTGAGGAACAGTTTGGATGGATATATAATTCTTATTTGGCAATTCCTTTTCTTTTTCTTCACAGTTTTATATGTACTATCTTATTGCCTTTTTGCTTGTATAGTTTTTGCTGAGAAATCAGAGCTTAAACTTATTGACTGTCCATTGTAGGTAACATTTTGCTTTCCTGAGCTGCTTTAAAGATTCTTTGTCTTTGGTTTTGGAGAGGTTCATTATGATATGTCTTGGTGACTTTCTTTTGATGTCTATCCCGTATGGGGTGCGTTGAGCTTGGATGGATATCTTTTCATCTTTCATGATATGGGGGAAGTTTTCCATTAGCAAGTTGTTCTGGTTACCTAGTGCCACTCTGACAAGAATATACCACAAATGGGATGGCTTGAACAAACAGGAATTTATTCTCTTACAGTATGGAGACTTTAAGTCCAAATTCAAAGTGCCAGGCTCTAGGGGCTGGGTGAGTCCCTCAACCTTGGGCTTCAGTTCTGCCTCCTGTTCCTGGCCCACTGGAGCTAGAGGCTTTTTTTTCACTCAGGCAGCTTTTCTTCACTCAGCTTGATAGCAGAGGGTATCAAGCCCAAGATCAACAAATAAAATGGCATAGTCCCGATGTTACCAAACTACATGGTAGGCCATTAATTCAAGTCTACTGAAAGTTCCAAGGTCAGCAGAGCATGGCAGGCTGCTGAACAATGACTTGGCTACATGCAGGGTTGAACTGTGTCATGAGCTAGAGGCCATTCCCAAAGATCTTTCTTATATACAGGAAGAAGACCCCATACCCAAATGTATGTTCACAGTAGATTCCACCATGGAGTTGATTACCAGTCTCATCATTGGGAATACTACATCCAGCTGCCCAGCCACTCAACCAGGCCTAGCCAAGTTGGCACACAAACATAACCACCACAATTCCACCCCTGGTCAACTTGGCACCTGTACAAATCTTTGAGGGTGACATCTGTACAGATCTCTTCACTGGGTGACTCTAGTCCCCTAGTTCCTGAGTGATGACCTCACCCCGTTGGCCTGGTGGGCCCTGTTCCTCTCCCTCTTGGGCATGGCAGCAACTCCATCCCACTAGCTCACATGAACGAACAGCCCCACACTCCAGAACCAAGTTGGTAAAGGTCTGACTCATTGAAACCTAGGGGACTGTGGTGGTTCCACCCCCAAAGGCCATGGTTCTATCCTTGAAGCTGAGGCAGGTATGCTTCCCATTTCCGTGGCTCTCCACTTCTGCCAATTGATGCCCGAGGGCAACCCACTCCACTGGAAATCTTCCTGCCCAAAGGATTCTTAGCTTTCTTGCTCTGTGGGCTGGCCAACCTGATACTCTATCTCCTGCCAGTCTCTTCTACCAACTAAAGCCCGAAGGCAATCCACTCCACCAGGAAGCCACCTGCACAATAGGACCTGGCTTTCTCCTCCATGGGCCGGTAAGCCTGTTGCTGCCTGTCTCTGGGCTCTGCTACTGCCATCTCTCATGCTGGTTTCTCTGCTGGTATCTCTCTGCTAGTCTTTTAGTTCTGCCATCTCTCATGCCACATGCTGGGGTCTCTCTGCCGGTGTCTCAGATCAAGGATGCACTCCACTCCTGTTTCCATGTTTTACGTATCTGTCAGAGCAGCACCCCATTCTCTTGGTAACATATTCTGTTCTGGTTACCTAGTGCCGCTCTGACGAGAATATAACACAAATGGGATGGCTTGAACAATCAGGAGTTTATTCTCTTACAGTTTGGAGGCTTTAAGTCCAAATTCAAAGTGCCAGGCTGTAGGGGCTGGGTGAAAGCCCCTCAGCCTTGGGCATCAGTTCTGCCTCCTGCTCCTGGCCCACTGGAGCTAGAGGCTTTTCTTTACTCAGGCAGCTACTGGCTGCTGAGGCTATCAAGCCTAAGGTTGACATAAGATGGCACAGTCCCGATGTTACCAAACTACATGGCAGGCCCCTAATTCAAGTCCATTGAAAGTCCCAAGGTCAGCAAAGCATGGCAGGCTGCCGAATGATGACTTGGCTACATGCAGGGTTCAACTGTGTCATAAGCTAGAGACCATTCCCAAAGCTCTTTCTTACATACAGGAAGCAGACCACATACCCAAAGGTATGTTCACAGCTGTTCACAGTAGATTCCACCATGGAGTTGATTACCAGTCTCATCATGGGGAATACTACATCCAGCTGCCCAGCCACTCAACCAGGCCTAGCCAAGTTGGCACACAAATTTAATCACCACACAAGTCTTCAAAATTTTTCAGTGTTTCCCTGCCCCCATCTTGGTCTGGAATTCCAATGGTGCATATGTTATTTCTTTTCATATCATCCCATATAACTCTTATTTTTCTTCATTCTTTGTTCTGATTTTTCCTTCTACAAGGTGGTATC
Source organism: Orycteropus afer afer (assembly GCF_000298275.1). Classification (NCBI taxonomy): domain Eukaryota; kingdom Metazoa; phylum Chordata; class Mammalia; order Tubulidentata; family Orycteropodidae; genus Orycteropus; species Orycteropus afer. The sequence goes on along the minus strand of NW_006922529.1, from coordinate 18,202 downwards.
AAAGAATTTGTCTTCTAGTTGGAAAGTGTGTTCTTCAGTCAGTTCAAGTCTACTTTTTGTCCTTCCAATGTGTTATCTATCACTGTAATTTTAATGTTCATCTTCTGGATTCCCAATTGCTGTTTTTGTATGATTTCTAACCATCTATTTACTTTGTCATTTTGTTTCTCAATGATTTTCTTGAATTCTTCAAAGGTAATGTCTGTCTTCTCCTTGTTTCTGTTTATGGTTTCCTTGAGTTCTTGGAAGTTCTAATATATATATATATATATCTACTGAATTCCTTATCAAACAATTCTATTACTTGTTCCTCCTCAGGGAGATTTGCTAATTCCTCACTCTGGACAAATGTTTCTGCTATTTTGTCTTTTTTTTTTTTTCTGGTTGAATTGAACCTGTCTATTGTGTCTGAGACATTTTGCATTTGCTGTCTTTATTTGTTGGTTATATGCTGATTTATTTAACCCTGGTTTTGTTTTTCTTTGTTTTAATATACCTGGTAGTGTGGGGCAGGTGTTCTTCTTTGGTTGTTAGCTTGGTGTACTGGGTCACTCTTCAGCTTTCTCTGTGTTAGTGGAGTAACTAATGGGAATGTGAGTGCAGATCTCTCTTTGTCATGAGGAGGAGAGGCAGTTGGAATGAGCAGGTGTCCACTGTCTGTTGTTAAACTTGTGGTGTAGGAGCTGTTGGTGTTACTCTTCTGTTAGGTGAAGTGCTTGGTGTAGTAGTTATGGCTGACTATTGGAGACTTAATGTGTTCCTCCCATTGGATGAGTCAGGGAAAAAAGGAGAAAAGTAAAGAAAATCAAGGAGGAGAAGAAGAGATGACAAAGATCTAAAGACAGAATAAAAATTGAAGATATGAAATAGGGGAAAAGGAAAAAATAAATAAGAAAAAGATAACAACAAAAAAGTAGGGTGTGCACAGGATGAAAGTTTGGTAAAAAGAAGAAGTGGAGGGAGAAATGAACAGAAAGGAAGAACAATCTTGGAAAAATCTTGAAAATAAAATGATAAAGGGAGAATACGGTAATTGAGAAGGGACTTTTCTAATTATGGTCAGCCAGTGACCCTGGGAGTAGACAATTAAGGCGTAATCTGCTCATTCACTGGAGTATATACCTGTGTAGGTGAAAGAAGTTTGGTGAAATAAGTCACTTCTGGGAAAGA
>NW_006922529.1:15672-16615 GCF_000298275.1 Orycteropus afer afer | reverse complement strand
TTCTCCTGACTCCAGGCAGATTAACCTAATGGATGTCTGTCCCTATTTCCCTCTACAATATTCTCCCATGCATATGGCTTTAGCTTACCTTGAAATCCTCCTGATCTGTCTACCCTGTGTCTTTAATGCCTGTGAGTTTTGTGAAGCTTTTTTATTTTTCTCCTTCCTTCTTGTCCTCCTTTGTGACTTTGTGTTTGTAATGGCTTCTCTTCAGGCCAGTCTGGCTGTTTTCTTTTTTTTTTTTTTTTTACCCAGTCACTGGCCTCATTCCCTTTCCTGTCTTCACTCAGTCTAATAATTTATCTTCTCATTAGATGCTCATAGTTCCAGGATGATTATTTGTATATGTTTCACTGAGTTTCTCTAAATCTCTATTGAAGAGGGTTTGGGTGTGGTCTACTAGTCAGATGTCATCTTAAATGTCCACTCTTTCTACCTTCTTTTGGATTGAGTATTATTTATGATTGCATCTTTTATCTTTTGTTGGCTTGTTAAATATAATGCTTTAATTTTTTAATTGTGGCTTTAGGGTCTATAGTATACAACTTTATGTTGTCATAGTTCACATATAAGAATTGAAACAGAGTACTTTCATGTTCCCCTCCTTCCCAACCTTTGTGCTATTACTGTCATATATTTCACTTCTATACACACTATAAACCCCACAGTACAAAAATAAGAAGACATACATAATGGCTTTATAGAATCATTAATTGCTTCTTAACAATTAAATAATAATATAATTAGTTATTATTTTTGCTTTCAAAATTTGATGTTAGGGGAGAAAACACTGCAAAAATAAAATGATGTAAAAAGAAATAAGAAAAAAAATTATTTACCCACATACTTAAACACTTTTGTTCCTTCCCATTTCTTTGTGTAGATCTAGATTTTCATTTAGCATTATTTTCCTTCTGCCTGAAGGACTTTCATATATATATAT
>NW_006922529.1:14411-15277 GCF_000298275.1 Orycteropus afer afer | reverse complement strand
ATTGTTTCCATGAATCTTTGGTTTTCTTCATTCTTCTTTGCTCTGGATGAGGAGAGACCCATCGTTGCATCTAGATGGCTGCTTACAAGCTCTTAAGATCCCAGTAGCTACTTGCCAAAGTAGGATGTGTAACAATGTTTTTGTGTAGTATGTTATGCCAATTGAGCTTGATGTCCCTTGCGACTGTGGTCTCGAGCCCAAGGGTCCAACTACTCACTTTCGCTGGGTAGCTGGCTGTGGCCAGGAAGTGACGAAAATTCCTTGTAAGCTCTACTATGTACCTGGGAATTCTTACAGAGCATACAAATACACTTGTAGAAGCATTGTCTGCCAACGCTATACATGGTCTTGGTCACACTTCCCCCTGCATAGACATACCGAACATAGTTCAGACTATCCACTCATCTGTCCACTCATATATCCATCTTTGCCTTCACTGACAATGCAATACTGTATGTGCAAAAGGGCTCATTTTGTTATCCTCACCTCCCATGCACTTCTCTATGTTGTCCTCTTCCTCAATGCCACCATGTTGATCACTTACATTTGGTACGGTGCTCTTCTCTTCACCCAAATCAATACTTGTCTCTAGCTATCTAACAGTATTCCCTCCCCTTACTCTCCTCCCACCCCTGGTAACCAACAAAGAAAATTTCCTTCCATATACAATCCTTTCTTTGACTTTTTTTCAATAATGGACTAATACAATATTTATCCTTCTGTGATTGACTTATTTCACTCAGCACAATGTCCTCCAAGTTCATCCACATTATGAAGTGTTTTGCAGATTTTACGTTATTCTATGGGTTGCATAGTATTCCATTGTGTGTTTTTACCATAGTTTGGTTATCCATTCTTCTGTTGAT
>NW_006922529.1:7976-9704 GCF_000298275.1 Orycteropus afer afer | reverse complement strand
CATAGTTTGGTTATCCATTCTTCTGTTGATGGACACCTAGGTTGTTTCCATCTTTTGGCTATTGTAAATAGTGCTGCGATGAACATGGGTGTGCAAATGTCTGTTCTTGTCCTGGCTCTCACTTCTTTAGGATACATGCCTAGTAGTGGAATGGCTGGGTCAAATGGTATTTCTAATTCCAACTTTTTAAGGAATCGCCATACTGCTTTCCACAGTGGTTGTACCAGTTGACAGTCCCACCAGCAATGTATGAGAGTCCCAAACTCTTCGCATCCTCACCAGCATTTGTTATTTTCTGTTTTTTGAACTTTGCTACTAGTTCTGGGGTAAGATGGTATCTCATTGTTTTAATTTGCATCTCTCTAATGGCTAATGATCATGAGCATTTCTTCATGTTTGTTGGCTGCCTGAATATCCTCTTTGGTGAAGTGTTTATTCATGTCTTCTACCATTTTTTTTTAATTGGATTGTTTGTCTTTTTGTTATTGAGGTGTTGGAGTTTTCTATAAATTCTAGAGAGAAGTCCCTTGTCATATATGTCATTACTGAATATTTTCCCCAATCTTTAGGTTCTCTTTTGACTCTATTGGAAAAGTCTTTTCTTTTCTTTTTTTTACCATGCCCACCCCTAACCCAGTCTCCTCCCCTCCCTTCCCAGTAACCCTCCCCCTGTAGCCCTCATAGTTATGCACTCCTATTTGTCCTGCATTACTTCCATGTGAATGTTGCCCCTTTGGTGCCCCATGGTCCTAGGAATGTATTTCCATAGAGTATGTGGATGTGTCCCACTGGGTTGAGTGGTCTGCATGTACATGTTGTTTACTATTGGGCTGAGAGCCAGCCCCTTGGAGTGAGTTTTATTCCAGGCCCAGAATGTATCCCAGGGCCATAGTTTTGGGGTTCTCACCAGACTCCATCTGACCAGTAATTCTGGTCATTTTTGAGTTTTTGGATTTTGTTCCATGTTTTTCCTCCCACTCTATCCAGGATCTCCAGATTTGATCCTTTCCTGAGTGGTTGGCATTGGTAGCCAGTCACCATCTAGTTCTGATCTCGAGGGCCATCGTGTCCTAGGGCTGGTTGCATCCAAATGCCTTTTTTTTTTTTTTTTGCACTCTTGTTCACTTCCTACGGTAGGAGACCACTAGGTGCATCTCAGATGGCCGCTTGAAAGCTTTTAAGACCTCAGTCGCTACTCATCAATGTAGGATGAGTAACAAGGCTTTTATGTATTTTGTTGTGCCAATTGAGTCCAGGGTCCCCCAATACAATGGTCCTCAGATGGTAGATCTGTTGGATCTCTCTCCCATAGTGTCTGGGTGTTTGTGAGGGATTTCTCTGTGTCTGTATCAAAATACCTGCAATCCTTACAGAAACAATAGAAGACAGAGAAAGTCTTTTGAAGCACATAAATATTTAATTTTTAGAAGGTTCCATTCATCTACTTTATCTTCTGCTGTGTGTGCATTTTGGGGGTATGCTTGATACTCTATTTATGCCATCTGTTAGGGACCCTAAATTTGCCCATATTTTTCCCTTGAGGAACTTTATAGTTTTAGGTTTCACCTTTAAGTTTTTGATGCATCTGGAGTTCGTTTTTGTACACGGTGTGAGGTACAGATCTTGTTTCATTTTTCTTCAAATGGATATCCAGCTTTGCCAGCACCATTTATAAAACATTCTCTTGTCCTTTTAATGGATTTCAGCCCTTTGTCAAAGATCAGCTGA
>NW_006922529.1:816-2213 GCF_000298275.1 Orycteropus afer afer | reverse complement strand
CTATTGCCCTTCTATTTTCTGTTTTGTTGATTTGTGCTTGAATCTTGATTATTTCCTTTCTTCTGGTAACTGAGGGCTTTTCTTGCTGTTCTTTTTCTAATTGTTGGAGATGTTGGTTTAAAGTTTTGATTTTGGCTCTTTCTTCTTTTTTTATGTGTGCATTTATTGCTAGAAATTGGACTCTGATCACTGCTTTTGCTGTGTCCCAAAGATTTTATTATGTTGTGTCTTCATTCTTGCTTGATTCAAGTAATTTTTGAATTTCTATTTTTATTTCTTCTCTTACCCAGTCTTTCTCTAGGGGGGTACTGTTCAGTTTCCATGTGTTTACTCTTTTTCTGTTGATCTTCCTATTTTTGATTTCTAATTTGATAGCATTATGATCTGAGAAGTTTCTTTGCAGTATTACAATGTTTTTAAATTTATTAAAGATTGCTTTATGGCCTAACATATGGTCTATCATGGAAAAACTTTCATGTGCACTGGAGAAGAATGCATGTTGTGTTGCAGTTGGGTGAAGTCCTTTGTAGATGTCTATAAGGCCCAATTGGTGGGGTGTATTATTTAGCTCTTCTGCATCTTTATTGAGTTTCTTTCCAATTGTTCTGTCTTTTAAAGAAAATGGTGTATTAAAATCTCCCACTATGAGAGTGGAGTCATCTATTTGGCTTTTCAACTCTTTTAAAGTCTGAATTATGTATTTTGGGGCCCTTTTATTGGGTCCATAGATATTTATTATGGTTGTATCTTCATGATCAATTGATTGTTTAATCATTATATAATGTCCTTCCTTGTCTCCTATGGTGGTTTTTGTCTTAAAATCAATTTGATCAGAAATTAATTTTGCCACTCCTTCTCTCTTACAGTTGCCATTTGCTTGATATATCTTTTCCCAACCTTTGATTTTTAGTCTATTTTTGTCTCTTGTAGGCAGCATATTGATGGGCTCTGTTTTCTTATCCAATCTGTAACTCTCCATCTTCTGAGTGGGGCATTTAATCCATTAACATTCAATGTAATTATTGACAAGTATGAATTGGTTGCTGTCATTTTGTTATGTAATTATTGACAAGTATAATTGGGTTGTTATTTTGGTATGTGCTTTTTCATGGTGTCCCTGGTTTCATTGTTCCATATTATATTCTGTGCTGAGCTCATTATGTTTATTAATCCTGTTATCATTTCCTTTGTTGCTGTTGTTTTAGTATTTGCTGTGTATTTGTGCTTGCCTCTTTTTTATTGTGATATAAAGGTTTATCATTTTTCTTTGAGGTTACCCTATGATTTATAATTTTCTCCCTGAGTTTAGAACAGTCCATTCTGTCTTGCAACTCTCTTAAGTTCCTCACCATTTAGAAGTTCTGTAAGTACAAAGTCTTTTCCCTCTTTTTGTTTGT
>NW_006922529.1:0-716 GCF_000298275.1 Orycteropus afer afer | reverse complement strand
GGACCACTGTCTCCCAACCCTATACATATTCTTGGGTGCATTCTCAACTTCAGATAGATACCTAATATTTCAGCTTGTCCACCCATCTATCCACCCATATGTGTTTGCCTTCACTGAGGACGCCATACTATATGTACAAAAGGGTCCATCTTTGTTGTCTGTATTTCCCACGTATCTCTTTATGTTTTTTTCTCCCTCACTATATTGATCACTCACATTTGGTATATTGCCCTTTTCTTCACCCAAATCAAAACTTATATCTATCTATCTAACAGTATTCTCTCCCCTCCCCTCCCACCCCTGGTAACCAGCAAAGAAAATGACTTCCATAGATAAGCATTTCCTTGACTATTACAATAACGGACTAATACAATATTTGTCCTTTTGTGATTGACTTATTTCACTCAGTATAATGTCCTCCAAGTTCACCCACGTTATGTGGTGTTTTTCAGATTCTACATTATTCTTTAGGGTTCCATAGTATTCCATTGTGTGTATGTACCATAGTTTGGATATCGATTCCTCAGTTGATGGACACCTAGGTTGTTTCCATCTTTTGGCTATTGTAAATAGTGTTGTGATGAACATAGGTGTGCATAAGTCTGTTCTTGTCATAGCTGTCATTTCTTTAAGATATATACTTAGTAATGGAATAGCTGGGTCAAATGGTATTTCTAGTTCCAACTTTTGAAGGAATCGCCATACTGCTTTCCACA
>NW_006922528.1:517457-524512 GCF_000298275.1 Orycteropus afer afer | reverse complement strand
AAAATATTCTTATTTTATTTTAGATTGAGGGTTTGAGTATATAAAAAAATTGTAGTTGGAAATTATTTTTTCTTAGATTTTTAAAGACTATAGCCCATTGACATATAGTTTCTGATGATGTTGGCAAATGCAACGCTATATGGACAAATTACTTTTATATGTCTTGGCCCCTTTTAACTCTTCTTTTTCTTTACCTTTCAGATATTTTATAAGTCATGTTTTTGAAGGCAATGGTCCATGAATATTTTCATATTTGTACGTGCTTAAGGATGTATAACCAAAAATTAACAAGACCTTATGTAAAACAGATTAAATGTCAAATATACATTGGACATTAGAAGCTATATATTGTTTGAAGGGATTTAGAGATTATGTATAATTCTGAAAGGACTTAAAATTTTCTCTCCTCTGGAAGCATTTCTTTACATTCCACAGTGATATAGGAAAGCTGTAAATTTTCACATTCTAAAACAAAGGTCTCTCTCTCTCTCTCTCTGTCCTGTCTCTCCCTCTGCCTTTGTCCCTCTCTCAGAATAAATGTACAAAGCTCCAAGTTCCATAATTTTCAGATACCTTTCCTGTAGTGAAAACTTTATTGCATGCATAGGTCAGAGCAAACCTTGTCCTTTGAATGACTCTATAAAAAATTGGGGTGCTGGGAACTGGCATTATATTGCTACTCTGGCTGCTATTATTGTGAGTAATAAAAGGATTGATCTCAGATCTAGAAATCCAGAGGTAGAATAATATGTAAGTATGGTAAAATCTCAGACCATTCTTAATTTTATATGCAACTGTGTACTCTATATTAGTCATTATGTGCTCTAGATGCCATCAATCTTGAAATTTATTCATTCAGTCTGTATTAGTTGTTGATACTTATCTGCCCTCCATTTTCTCTGTTCTTTCCATCTTGTATTTCTATTAACTGTTTGTTTCACTGAATCTATTCAATTTCTGACTTGGTTTTGAGTAATTGAAAAGAGTGAATGGCAATGTGTAGCAATCATTATTCTGAAACCATACACTGCTGGGATGTCAGAGATTTTTCTTATACAAGAAGAAGACTCATTATTTTTTCCAATCTGTCAGTACTTTCTTTTCCCCTGTGCTTCTCTGTGACTGAGGTCCCTGAGTCTGGACCTCTCTTTTAATATTTCTTCCTGAGGGAAAAGAAAAAAAAAAAAGAGGATCCTGATGCAATGATGGCAAGAAGTCAATTGGGAGCATAACTAGGAAAATATATGGAGGCTCAACTTTGCCTTATATAGATGTCCCAACAATTTCTGTGTTTCAATCATTCCTACCAACATCTATCTAGTTCCAGAACCTGCAAAGTCAGAAGCTATCTGGGCTTCTGTAGGTATAATCAGGTTATTTCTTACTAGCATTCATCTTTTGTCATTGGTATTTAGATTTTTTTTTTTTCCTGCCAGCCTCATCATATTATTATCAACATGGAAAATACTACTCCTTTACTCTGTATCCTCTTACAGTATTTGTATTTTCTTTTCCAGAGTTACTTGAGTTTCATAAACAAGAAGATATAAAGTATATGTTAACTCTCCTTGTTAAATTGGAAATTCAATTTTATTTTTTGGTTCAAATTAAATGAATATGTTTACTTTCTATCATTAACTTGTCTCTGTATTATACTTTCTTTTTAATCTCATTTTCTATCCTAGGCTTCTGTTAGATCCTAAACAATAAAGAACAGTTGAATATAAATCTGATTAAATAGCAAGACCCTACTGCCTAATTAAGGAAATGAGGTTACTATCTGAATAGTCCATTTGTTGATTTATCCTACAAACATTTATTGAATATTTGCTGTATACCAGACACTCCAGTACATTCTTGGGACTCTTAGTGAACAAAAAGGCAAATATCCTTGCCCTCAAAAGATTACATCACATTGAGAAAATAAATATTTTAAAAAAGGAACATAATTATTACATTTTGTAATAGATATGTAATGTAATACATTGTTATTACATTTTCCAATAGAAAGAGAAAATTAACTCACCATAGCATCTACTAGTCCCAATTCCAAATGACCTTCATGACAAACAGAGACTTGAATCCACATTCCCAACAGTGATTCCACCAACACAAAGAAAACTGGAGAGCAATGCAATACATCTGCATTAATAACCAAAAAAAAAAAAAAGTGTACCTGCTCCACACTTGCAAATATACTTAAACTTAAAATAAGGGTGAAACAAATCATTACATATCTAACAGTTAAAGACAGAACTTCAAAATATCTAGGAAACAACAGACTATATCAAATCAAACAAAGGGGGGAAAAAAAGACAAGACAATAGAAACAAAACCTCAGACTAAAGAATTATCTATCATGGAAGAAAAGTCAATAGAATTATTTGAGAAAGAGTTCAGAAGATATGGATATAGAACTCTACAAGAGTTCAAAGAAAAAACAGAGAATCAAGGAGAAAACAGACAGTTTCCTGGAAGAATTCAGGAAAACCATTCAAGAACAAAATAACAAGGTTAATACACAATCAGAACTCATACAAAAATGACAGTCAGAAGTCCAGAAGATGAACACTAAAACTACAGAGTTAGACAACACAGTAGGACAAAAAAGTAGATTAAAACTGGCTGAAGAATGTATTTCCCAACTAAAAAATAAATCCCTTGACATCAGTCTGGGTGAAGAAAGATCAGAACAAAGATTTAAGAGAAATGAAGAGAATTGAAGACTTATATGAAATGACATGAAAAGAAACAACATATGACTCATTGGAATTTCAGAACAAGAGGAGGCAAAAAATACCACTGGGAAAATTGTGCAAGACTTGCTAACAGAATATTTCCTCCACATCAAGAAGGAAGAAAAGATATCTGTCCAAGAAGCTCAAAGAACCCCTTACAGAATAGATCTCAAGAGAAAGTCACCAAGATATATCATAATCAAACCAAACACAAAGAAAGAATCTTGTGTGAAGCTCAGGAAAAAAATTAAAAAAAAATAAATAAGCCACCTACAATGGACAATCATTAAATCTATGTTCTGATTACTCAGCAGAAACCATATAGGCAAGAAGGCTATGAGACAGCATATATAAAACACTGAAAGAAAATAACTTCCAACAAAGAATACTATATCCAGCAAAATTACCCATCAAATATTAGGGTGAAATCAAGGTAATCTGTGAAAACCAGACCAATCCAACAATAACTGTTAAAAAGAATACTTCCAATAGAGAACCCACAACAGAGAACAATAAATTAAAATCAAGACTTTTGACATTAACACTTAAAAATCAAACCAGAAATTGATGCTCAAAACAAGCTCATAAAACATAATACACAGAGAAACAAGAGAATTAATCTGCTGATGACAGCAGCAACAAGCAAATAGAGGGAATCAAAGTTCTAATTACAAAACTTGCAAACAGAGAAGAAGACAAGATAACATCTTTATAGAACACACTGTTCCAAAATTAAGGAGACAAGAATTTATTTCTGGGTAACCACAAATATTAATAATCCCCCTGAGCAAATCCAGAAAGAAGAAAAACATATAAAGAAGAAAAGAAAAGAGATACTTGATAACAAATTGAGCTCAGGATAGAAAAAATAGTCCGACCAAGGAAAATACCAATAGCACAACACAAAATACAATAGAATGACAGCAATAAATTTATACCTAACTGATGGCCTAGTGTCTAAGGCATTTTACTGTAACCAGAAGGGTGGCAGTTCAAATCCACCAGCCAGTCCTCAAAAGGATGACTGGGCAATCTACTTTCATAGAGATCCTGCCTGGGAAACTCAAGGAGAAGTTGCTATGAGTCAGAATCAACTTCATGACAGTGAGTTTAGGGTTTTTTTTTTTTTATTTTTTATTGTTTTTTTAATCACTGATTACACTTAACATGAACAGACTAAATGTACGAGTCAAGAGAAAGACAGTGGCAGTTTGGATAAGAAAAGAAGACCCATTGATATGCTGCCTACAAGAGACCACCTTAGACATGATGAGAAAAATAAAATTAAAAATTAAGAGGTGAAAAAAAATATATCAAGCTAACGGTAATCAAGGACAGAAAAGGAAGTCTGCCGGGGGGTAGAGGCAGTGCATTTTGGAGCACCTTGAGGGAGGAGACAGACAAGGGATTTGGCCAAGAGGGGCAACAGTGTGGTTCAGAGCAGCTTGAGACAGGAGACAGACCAGGAAGCCAGCTGGGGGAGGTGGAAGTGTGAGTTAGAGCAGCTGAGGGAGGAGACACACCAGGAAGTGGGGTGGGCAGCAGTTCAGAGCAGCTGAAGGAGACCAGGAAATGAACAGAGCAGTTTGTCACAGCTAAGGGAGACAACTTTGTCAGTTTGTCCTACTGTGGTGGCTTGTGAGGCTGGAGGCTATACCACTGGCATTTCAAATGGTAGACAGGTTTCAGCAGAGCTTCTAGACTAAGACAAACTCAGAAGAAGGAAGACGCTATCCACTTCTGAAACAATTGGTCAGTGAAAACCTTATGAATAGCAGTGGGACACTCTCTGATATATTCCTGGAAAAGTTTATGGATAGCCCTGTAACATTGTCTGATATAGTGCTGGAATATGAACCCCTCAGGTTAGAGGGCACTCAAGATATGAGCTGTCTTTTCAGTGTAGAGCCAATCTTAATGAAATCCATAGAGAAAAGCTTTTGGGACCTCCATCGGCTGATATGGCGCAACTCAAAAGGAGAAAAAAAAACACAGCTGCAAACATTCTTTAATAATCAGAACATGGAATGTACAAAGTATGAATCTAGAAGAATTGGAAGTTGTCAAAAAATGAAACGGAACAAATAAAGGATAATATCGTAGGCATCAGTGAAGTAAAATGGACTGGTTTTTGTCATTTTAAATCAGACAAACATATGATCTACTCTGCCGGGAATGACAAATTGAAGAGGAATGGTGTGGCATTCATCATCACAAAGAATGTTTTGATTCAAGATTTATCCTGAAGTACAATCCTGTGAGTGATAGTGTAATATCTATATGCCTCCAAGGAAGACCTGTTAATACTACTATTATTCAAATCTAGTCACCAACCACCAAAGTCAAATATGAGGAAAATGAAAATTTTTACCAACTTTTGGAGACTGAAATTAACCAAACGTGCAATCATGATGTATTGATTATCAATGATGATTGGAATGTGAAAGATAATAACAAAAAAGAATCACTGGTAGTTGGGAAATTTGGCGTGGGTGATAGAAATAACACTGGAGATCCCATGAAAGGATTTTGCAAGATCAAATGACTTATTCATTACAAATACCCTAGATGGAGTACACAGAAATCAGATTGATTACATCTGTGGCAAGAGGTGATGGAGAAGCTCAATATCTTCAGCCAAAACAAGCTGGAGCTGATTGTGGAACAGACTGTCAATTTCTCACATGTGAGTTCAAGTTGAAGCTGAAGACAATTAAAACAAAATATGACCAAGAATATATAACTCCTGAATTTAGAGATCATCTAAAGAATAGATTTAGTGCATCGATTGAAAAACAAAGGAATTATGGGAAGACATCAAGAAGATCATCCATGAAAAAAACAAAAGGTCATTAAAAAGATAGGAAAGGAAGAAAAGACCAAAATAGATGTCCGAAGAGACTCTGAATCTTGCCCTTGAGTGGAGACTAGCTAAAGCAAATGGAAAAAATGACAAGATACAAGAGCTGAATAGAAGATTTTAAAGAGCAGCTTGAGAAAACAAAGCCAATTAATACAATAGAATGTGCAAAGACATGGAGTTAGAAAGCCAATAGGTATTTTCAATTGCCTCATATGCATGTGAGAGCTAGACAATGAATAAGGAAAACTGAAGAAGGGTTGATGCTTTTTGAGTTGTGGTGTTGACAAAGAATACTGAGCATATACGGACTGCTAAAAGAACTAACAAATCTGTCCTAGAAGAAGTGCAGCCAGAATTCTCCTTGGAAGCAAGAAGGGTCAGACTTAATCTCACCTACTTTGTCCATGTTGTTAGAAGGGACCATTCCCTGGAGAAAGAGATCATGTTTGGTAAAGTGGAGGGTCAGTGAAAAAGGGGATGACCCTCAATGAGACAGATTCATCATAGTGGCTATAACAATGGGCTCAGATATAGCAAGGAGAGTGAAGCTGCACAGGACTGTGCAGTGTTACATTCTGTTGTGCATGGGGTTGCTATAAGTTGGAGGAGACATGACAGCACCAAACAACAACAATGGTAACCAAAAAAGAGCAAGAGTCTCAATATTAATTTCTGATAAAGTAGACTTCAAGGTAAAAAACAGCATAAGGGACAAAGGACACTATATGTTGCTAAAAGGGTCATTTGACCAAGAAGACATCACCATAATTAATACCTGTGCACCCAGTGAAAGTGCTCCAAAATATGTGAAGGAAATATTAACTGAATTGAAAGGAAAAATAGACAACTCCACAATAGTAGTAAACTACTGCCACACTACTTTCTAGGAGGGACAGAACAACTAGAAAAAAACAAACAAAACAAAACAACAACAACAAAAAAACTCAACAAAGATACAGAAGAACTCAACAACACAATTAACCAACTCAACCTCATAGACATATACAGATCATTCCACCCAACAAAAGCACAATACACAATCTTCTCTACTGCACATGGATCATTCTCCAGAATAGACAATATGTTAGAACATAAAACAAGCCTTCATAAATTCAAAAATAGAGAAATACTACAAAGCATCTTCTCAGACCACAATGCTATGAAGTTAGAAATCAACAACAGACTGATCAAGGAAAAAATACCAAACATTTGGGAATTGATTAATACATTGTTCAACAACTACTGGGTATCAGAAGAAATAAAGTGTGGAAAAAAATAATTCCTAGAAAAAGTGAGAATGAAATCTTACCAAAATCTATGAGACACAGTGAAAGCAGTACTCAGAGGCCAATTTATAGCAATAAATGCTCACATCAAAAAAGAGGAAAGAAACAAAATGAACATTGTAACTCAACAATTCCAACAATTAGAAAATGAGAAACAAAAGAAACTTA
>NW_006922528.1:498433-517032 GCF_000298275.1 Orycteropus afer afer | reverse complement strand
AAAAAAAAAAAAAGCCCTGGCCCAGATAGCTTCACTGGAGAATGTTACCAAATATTCAGGGAAGAGTTGACACCTATATTACTCAAGATATTCCAGAACTGAGAAAAAAGATGAAATACTCCCAAATTCATTTTGTGAAGCAACCATAACACTGATACCCATTCCTTTCCAGAATTCTCAGCAAAATAGGGATAGAAGGGAAATTCCTCAACATAATGAAGAGCATTTACTCAAACCCAAGAGCCAACATTATTGTTAATGGAGAAAGACTCAAAGTATTCCCCTTGCAAATGGGAAACAGACAAAGATGCCCTCTATCACCACAATGTTGTATTGGAAGTCCTAGCCAGGGAAATAAGGCAAGAAAGAGAAATAAAAGGTATCTGAATTGGCAAAGAGGAAGTAAAGCTATCTCTATTTGTGGATGACATGATCCTATACATAGAAAACAAGAGACTCAGCAAAAGAAACTACTGGAACTAATAGAAAGATTCAGTAAAGTGGCAGTATGCAAGATCAACATACAAAAATCAGCTGGATTCCTCTACATCAACAGAGACCTCCGGAAAAAAAATAAAATAAAATAAGGGAAACAGTACCATTTAAAATTGCTACTAAAAAGATAAAATATCTAGGAATAAATATCATCAGAGACACGAAAGTCCTATACAAAGAAAACTATAAAACACTACTACAAGATTAGAAAGGACCTATACAAATGGAAGAATATGACTTGTTCATGGATAGGAAGACTGAATATTGTGAAAACATCAATATTATCCAAAAGCAATCTATGCATTCAATGCACTCCCAATCCAGATACTATCAAAAATTTTTTTTTAAGAATATAGAAAACCAGTTATTAACTTCATATGGAAAGGAAAGAGACCTGAGATAAGCAAAGCACTGCTGAAGAAGAAAAAGTGGGACGTCTCACACTCCCAGATCTTAAAACCTACTATGCAGCCACAATAGTTAAAGCAATGTAATATTGCTACCATGATACAGATAGACCAATGGAACAGAATCAAAAACCCAGAAATAGATCCATCCATCTATGGATAGCTGATCTTTGACAAAGAACCAAAACCCATTAAATTGGGGAAAGATAGTCTCTTTAAAAAAATGGTGCTGACAAAATTGGATATCCACCTGTAAAAAAATTAAACAAGACCCATACTTTACCCCATACACAAAAACAAACTCAAGTTGTATCAAAAACTTAAATGTAAAACCTAAAACTAAAAAGCTCATCAAAGATAAAATAGGGACAATATAGGGGACTTAATTTATGGCATAATTAGACTATAAAGCAAAACCCAAAATGCACAGGCAATGGAAAAGAAGCTAGATGACCAGGACCTTTTAAAAATTAAATTCTTATGTGCATTGAATGAGTTCTCCAAAAGGGTAAAAAAAAAAAAAAGAACCTAAAGATTGGGAGAAAATTTTTGCCTATGACATATCTGATAAAGAACTTATCTCCAAAATTTATAGAAAACTTCAACACCTTAATATCAACAAAAAACCCAATTCAAAAGTGCACAAGGGACATGAACAGACACTTCACTAAAGAGGATATATGGTGAGCAATAAACACATGAGGAAACACTTACAATCACTAGCCATTACAGAGATGCAAATCAAAACAACAATGAGATATAATCTCATGGCATCAATAATAGCAAAGTTCAACAAGACAGAAAATAACAAATGTTGGTGAGGCTATGGAGAGATTGGAACTTTTATATACTGCTGGTGGGACTGCAAAATGGTACAACCATTATGGAAAATGATACAACAATTATGGAAAATGGTATGATGTTTCCCTGAAAAACTGCAAATAGAAATACCATTTGATCCAGCCATTCCATTACTAGGAATATATCTTACAGAGGTGAGAGACAGGACACCAACAGACATATGCACACCTATGTTCACTGCAGCACAATTCACTATAGCAAAGAGATGGAAACAATCTAAATCCCCATCAACAGATGAATGGATAAGCAAATTATGGTACATTCACACAATAGAATATTATGCTACATTAAAGTATAATGAAGAGTATGCAAATCATCTCACCACAAGGATGAATCTGGAGAACATTAAGCAGAATGAAAGAAGTCAATAGAAGAAAGACAAATATTGTATGAGCCCATTACTGCAAAAAGTCAAGGAAGGGTTTGCCTAGGGCAGGGAATTGACTTTGTAGGTCACTGGGAATGAATGTGAAGGAGGGGGAAAATTTCAGACTAATTGGAGAACACATGTTGATTTGGGTAAAGCGATGGATGGTATGGAAAGTTTCTGTGACCAGCATGATAACATTGGGGGAAAGAAGGACACTAAAACATGCACATAAGTTATAAACAACAGAGGCAAATGCTAGCATAAGCACAATACTACATTTCCATTAATACCAAACACCAGGCTGCAGATAAATACATAGACAACTGAAAAGATCAGATG
This sequence comes from Orycteropus afer afer, assembly GCF_000298275.1. Lineage (NCBI taxonomy): Eukaryota > Metazoa > Chordata > Mammalia > Tubulidentata > Orycteropodidae > Orycteropus > Orycteropus afer. The sequence goes on along the minus strand of NW_006922528.1, from coordinate 514,560 downwards.
GGGCTTGGTGAGGAGGAATACACTGCAGACCAATGATAGATTTAGTTGAAGATAATCTTACACAGATACCATTGATACAAAATAAGCACAATCATTACCGAAGCAAAAAAACATGGAGTAATCCCTCAGAGACAACCAAACACCTTGAGAGAGATAACCACCAAGCCTACCGACTCAGGACTGTAGTACAGGGGGACATCAAGCTCAATTGGCATAACATAGTACATAAAAATATTGTCCTGCAACCTACTTTGGTGAGTAGCGACTGGGGTCTTAAAAGCTTTGAAGTAGCCATCTAAGATGCAGCTCTTGGTCTCTTCTCCTCTGAAGTGAAGAAAATCAAGGGTATTTGGAAACAATTAGTCCAGGGATATGAGGGACCTTGAAACCAGAAAAACTAGATGGTGCCCGGCTACGAACACCAACCACTTGTGAAGGGATCAAAACTGGAGACCCCCCATAGAGTGGGAGGGAAAATGTGGAACAAAATTTAAAAACACAGTAATGGCCAGAATTACTGGTTGGATGGAGTCTGGTGGGCCCGCAAGACTATGGTCCCAATATACCCTTTGGCCCTTGGATGGGACTCACTTTCAAGAATTGGCTCTCAATCCAACTGTAGAAAGACTTACACTTAGATCACCCAACCCAAGGTGATGTTCCCACCTACCTGCAGAGATACACCCCTTGGAGAAATTGGCCATGAGGCACCAGAGGGGCAGCACTTACACAGAGGGAAAGCTCAACAGATAGGAGTGCTTAGTTAAGAAGGACACAGGGAGAGAAAATCACAGGGAAAGGAGTGGAGGAGAGGAGATTAAGGTTAGGTATGGTAACTGAGGCATGAAATCAAATGTATATGAACTGTTAAATGTAAAACAAATTTTGCTCTGTAAATTTGCACCAAAAGCACAATTGGGAAAAAAAAAAAAAAAGTAGATGATCGATTTTCAGCAAGTGGAACTTTATGACTGGTGTCTATGGAAAACTTACACTTGAAAGTCACTTAAAAATAAACGTATAATATCCAAAACAACTTTGGGAAAAGATTGCAGCAAAACATGGTAATTTTTCAAAACATGGACCATCCAAATTGAAGTAGCATAGAAAGATACTACTTCTTCCTCCTACTTGCTTGGTTTAAGCACACAAAGCAAATCATTTTAAATCCACCTACATATGGTACATAGTTGAGTTGTTCTTTAAGATAGTCTCTGGCTAGAAAACATTGTATCAAGTAAAATACTGATTGTGTATCTTTGACCAAAACTGTAAGATTAAAATATAACACATTTAGTGCACTTTAAATTAAAAAAAAAAAAAAAAAAAAAATGTGGTCTAAAAAGTGGTATAACCTTTCAAGAGCCATCTTGGCAAAAATTCGTCAATGAGCCATAAATGAATGTTTCTACGCTGTATGGAGGAGTCTGTGCGAAAGGCATGTCTATAAAAGTACAAGTCTACACTTGCTATGATCCCAGACTTCCTACATCATATGAATGAAGAGAAACAAATGAAATACCCTTCAATAATAAGCCTATTAATAAGTATACAGCATTTACGTGTACATGTGTATGACTGTGCATGCATGTATATACTAGATCGCAAATGTTTACTTCTTCCATCTCTTTTTTTCTGGGATAATAGTTCCACAGATGATCAAGAGGCATTAATTAAAATGACTTTGCAAACTGATACTGCTACAGTGATTACTCTTCTACTTCTTTGATTTTAGGTAACAGAGATAATCATTAGTTTCTGATGATTCTGGCTTCTTGACAAAGACTTCCGTAGAGAGAGAAAGAATGACACCTATTGGAGATTGTCCAGCATCCCATATGAGTAATTCTCTGCCTTCACATGCCCAAAGTGACACTTTAAAGTTGCCCTCTTTCAATCATAATCTTGTGGCACTTGGCATTTGAAGGGGTAATTTTATTTCCATGTAATGCTTTATGACTACTAACTAATATAGGCAGTCCTCAGGTCACAAACATCTGAATAGGGACACTTGGACGTGTCCTTTAATGTTAATTCAATTTGCCCTTACTTTGAAATGATTGATTCAAGTTCTACTTACAAAAAATTCTTCATCACAATCACCTTATCTTTCTGGATATACAGCTTTTAAATTTTTGAAAAGGGTCCAGAATTTTCTTGGACTAACTAAAGCAAATACCAACTGCCATCAAGTTGATTACAACTCATAGCAACCATGTAGGACAGAATAGAACTGCCCTGCAAGATTTCCAAACCTGCAGATCTTTGCATAAGTCAATTTTCATATCTTTCTTTTGTGGAGCTGCTAGTGGATTCAAACTCTTGGCCTTTTTGTTAGCCACTGAGAACTTTAATCACTGAACCATTAGAGTTCCTCTTGCACTAAAGTAAACGTAAATAAGAACAGTATGTGCCATTTCCAACTTATGTACAAATTATTAAAGACACAGGGATGGATCTCATTCATAACCTGGAGATCATTTATATATGTTCATGTTAAAACTTAAAATTCCAGTTACTGGCAAGAGAAGATAGAGAATAAAGGGCAATTGTGGAAGTTGTGCTAATTTGCTCAAGATGATTTTATCATTTTAAATTACCTTTAATTGTTTTGTTCTGGCTAACCTGCAATGTCTGGTTCTCAAATAGGTTTACATTTAATCACTAATTATTATATAACTACTCAATTAAAATGCAATATTAGTTGAATTTGTTCTTTCCCTAATAAATCAAAGGACATTCTAGCACCTAGAAATGCCCTATACCTTAAGAATATATAAGAAGAAATTAAGATTTGCATGTTCTGTCTCCCCAGTAGATTTTTTAGCTACCTACAAACTAAAACATTGTTAGTAACTTTAGAGTTTATTAATGTACATACTTATCTCAGAAAATATATCTCTAGATTTATGAAGAACCTCAATACACTTGAGTTTCTATTTAGAAGACTGATGATCTAGCTTCAAATCCTCGTTCAATTGTTTGACAGCTTGGCAAATTTGAAAGAGTTGCTTAAGTTCTTCAAGAGTCAGTTCTGTTCCCTATAAAATAAATGAAATAATAGTGCTTATTTCAGAGTGTCTTTTGTGAATTAAATTATATAATAATTGTCAGGGAACAATTGTTAATTATTCTTACTGTTGTGATTATTGCTGTTTTGTTGTTATGATTATCATTATCTTTATTGTTATTCTGATGCTGCAGTTATTTAAAAGAATTCCCTTATATGAAAACAAAAAGTTTTGTTCTGTTAACTCCTCTTCTTTTTCCTTCCAATATATCATATCAAACCATTAGCTTTGCTTGATAAATCTATGTTGGATGACTGTACATACATTTTCAATGATACGTTTCACACGGTATAAGGTATGTTTCAAGGGACAAGAAATAGTAAGAGTCAGTTGGGTAAGAATTAGGGTAACTACGTAATCTACTGTTCTATCAAAGATCCTCTTGAAACTGAAAAGGATTGCTTATAAAGCAGGGAAAATAGCCACAGTGGTTTACTATTTAGTGTATAGAAGTTATATGTTAATTTTTTTTCTTTTGTTAGATGATATACCAGTGGGAAACTCTTTGCATGTTCACCCTCAAGAATATGTGTTATTTTGTTACCTATAAAAGGATTGGAAAAAAAATGAAGGCTATGGTCTTGTGTTTAAATGTATACCAATATAAAGGCAATATAATTGGGGAAAGAATTTAACTACAGCTCCATGAAATTGTATTGAAATTTCCATGGTATTATGAGAGGAAGAACACAACTGTTAAAATATTAGAACTGGAAGAAAGTGGAAAAAGAAAAAAATTACTGATTTTTTTTTCTTTCATTTTATAGGTGAGAAATAAGTGACTGAAGAAAAGAAAACAAAACAAAACGAAAACACCCAAAATCATATTAGTGTTGCTGCAGCCAGGAACCCAATTAAGGCCTCTTTCAGGTACATCATGGGGTATCACAAAGGTTGACAGGAGAGAAAAATGCAGACCCAATAAATGAAGTAAGGATTCCATACCTCAGATCAAATCATTTGTCACTGAATGTGAGGACAGACAAGTTACATAAAGCAAGTGTTAAACAAAAACTCTGCCTCTGTTTTTCAGTTCCTCTTTTTTTTTTAATTCTTTTTTTGTGACAACAAGCCAGAGATTTTAAAAACAAAAAATCAGATAAATTAATAGGTGACTGCCAGTTTGAACAGAAAACCTAAAGAAGTACTATGGTTTACAAACTATTTCCATAGAAGCAGCTATGTTTAATACACAGAAATTACTTCATTTATATTTAAGTTCTTATATGTAAATTCATATTGTTTGTATTTTTTATTCTATCTCTATATTCTATTTATACAATTAAACTATTTATTGGTAGGATAATAATATTTATATTTCAGACATCTTCTTATATTTTGGTTATTAAAAGACATAAAAGATGCTCAGATTAAATAGATTTCCCTTGGAGATTAAATCACCAAATAGAACACTAGGATGATAATTTCAAATTTTGTGAAGTTTTTCTAAAATGATACCATTCCCGGTTCTCAAATTTGGGAAGGTGAAGAGGTAGAATTTTATCACAAACAGAACATGTAGACATTTTACTTTAAATACACAAGACTCATAGCAACCCCTCCTTAGGTTTCTGAGGTGGTATCTGTACTGAAGTACATTGCCCAATCTTCCTTCCGAAGAGTGGCTGGTGGGTTAAACTGCCAGCCTTCTGGTTAACTGTCAAATGCCTTAGGTACTAGGCCACAAGAGTTCCTTATTTATTTATTTATTTATTTATTTATTTATTTATTTTGGTTTTTATACACAAGACACACCCCCTCTTGATGCAGAAGATAATTTGAAACACTATTTAAAGTTGAAATTTTAGCCACAAATAAGCTTATTTTACTTGTATTTCATGAATACACATATCTGTGCAATATGCACAAATCTTTGTGCAAAATAATATTTTGTGCATTTAAATATGGAATAACTGTATCACATATAGAAATGCTTGAAAAAATATATGCTTTTTGAAATAAGATGGAAAAAGAAGCATTTCACATTAGAAAAGTGCCCCCAAAACTTTTTCTTTCTTTATTCCCTGGTGTTTACTTCATTAGAAAAGATTTCCCTGAATACATATGATTTATGGCAATGTTAGAAAAACTAGATTATATTAAATTCTGTTCAAGTTGATGTGTATTTTATCAAGAATATCTGAATATGTTGATGTTTATTTTTTGGGGGAAAAAAAAATGAGAAATCTAAGGGTGGGAGAAAATTAGGCATCCAACGTGGGCTTTGTCCTCCTTTTCCCATAGCCAAATTAGAAATCTGTAATGATGGTTTATAAAATGATTTACTAGGAGACAGTATATAACAACAACAAAGGAGTTATTTATTCTCACCACCCATTGCCTGACACAGTTGTTCTGCTTTTTTGGTAGTTATTTCTCCAAAAGTTGCAAGACTAAGCCCAAAGAAACAATATGTAGGCTGAAAAACAATAATTTATTTAATGATATCCAAGGGGAAAACAAAAAATCTCTGTAAATAGTAAGTCAAGTAATTAAGAATATTTTAAGTGTCTATTTTCTCCAACTAATTAGATGACCACAATTTTAATGATTTGAGTCAAATGTTCTTAACCCAAGATATGTTAATTCTGCTAGACTGTGACACTGCTAGCCATTATCTGTTTTATAAATAATGAAATAATTTTAACAAAAACACTAAAATTCACATATTGATGTAATCTTTGTTGTCCTATAAGTAATTGCTAAAAGTATTTCCATGATTCTAACTTTGCTCAAGTATTGTTTTTGTTGTTGTTGTTTTGTTCTGTTTTCTTTCTTTTTAAATTTTTATTGTGATTGGGTGAAAGTTTACAGAGCAAATTCACTTTCCATTCCACAAATCATATACACTTTGTCTCATGATACTGACAGCAATTTCCCATAATGCAACAGCTCCCCTTTCTCTTCCTCCGCATAGTTACCTCTTGTCTGTGTCCTTCCCTCCCATGAATTCCTGACCCCTGAGCTGTCTCTCTGTGCATAAGTAGACCTTCTATTCTGCCATGATGGATCTCTCCAAGCAGTGTATCTACCTAATGTAAATATTCAGTTCATATGCAAGTCTTTCATTTGGGAAGCTACAGGAGTGGGTTCAATTCCAGACCTGAAGGGCAGCTAGGGGCCATAGTCTCATATGTTCTACCAGGCTCTATGAGACCAGCAAACCTCCCACTCTGTCCAGGATCTCCTATATAGATCCCCCTCTGAGTGGTTGGCAGTGGCAGCTGGTTAACATCTAGTTCTGGTCTCATAGTGGTATAATTTGAGGATTGCATGGTGTGCCAGTCCCTTGGACTAATTGTTTCCTTGCATCTTTGGTTTTCTCCAGCTTTGCTCTGGACAAGGAGAGTCCCATCATTACGTCTAGATGGCTGCTTACAAGCTTTTAAGATCCCAGTTGCTACTCTCCAAAGTAGGAAGTGGGGCAATGTTTTTGTATAGTATGTTACACCAACGGAGTTTGATGTTCTCTGCCAATACAGTACTGAGCCCTCAAGTCCAACTCTTACTCCCTGTGGGAAGCTGGCTGTGGTCAAGAAGTGACTAAAACCTGTCCCTTGTCAGCTTTTCTATATACCTGGGAATCTAACAAAATATACAAATACACTTGTAGAATATTATCTGTCAACCCTATACATGGTCATGGACACACTTCCCCTGCATGGACATACTTAATAATTCAGCCTGTCCACCAATCTATCCACCTGTAGAGCAATCTTTGCCTTCATTGACAAAGCAGTACTATATGTGCAAAAGGGTTCATCTTTGTTATCTATACTTCCCATGGACCTCTCTATGATTTCCTCTTTCTCAATGCCATCATGTTGATCAAACACATTTGGTACATTGCCCTTCTCTTCACCCAATTCAATTCTTATCTCTACTTATTTAACAGTGTTTCCTCCCGACCACTCCCACACCTGATAACCAACAAAGAAAATTTCCTTCCATATGTAAACCTTTCTGTGACTTTTTACAATATTGGACTGTGTTAGACTGTGCTCTCTAGAGAAGCAAAACCCATAAAGCTGAGAGAGAGAAAAAGAAAGTGACTAATTTATCTTAGGAAAATGGCTCACACACTTATAGAAGCTCACAAGTCCCTCTTTCAAGTGAAGAAGAACAAAGATATCTCCTTGAAGACTAAGGTGCACCTAAACCAAGACTAGTATTTTCAATCTTCTCTTATGTGTGTGAGATCTGGACAATGAATAAGGAAGACCGAAGGCAGTTGTTACCTTTGAGTTGTGGTGTTGCAGAAGAGTGATAAAAGTACTATGATCTGCTTATAGGACTAACAAATCTGTCCGGGAAGAAGTGCTGCCAGAATGGTCCTTGGAAGTGAGAATGGCCACACTTCATCTCATCTACTTCAGTCATGTTGTCAGAAGGGACCATTCCCTGGAGAAGGATATTATGCTTAGTAAAGTAGAGGATCAACCAAAAGGGGAAGGCCCTCAATGAGATGCATTGACACAGTAGCTGCAATGATCAATCAGCTAAGGTATAGCAAGAATCATGAGGCTGGTGCAGGACCTGGCAATGTTTCATTCTGCTATGCATAGGGTCACTATGAGTCAGAGACAACTCGATGGCACCTATCAACAACAACAACAACAACAATAACAACAACATATAATTCTTGGTTGCAAATTTTCTCTTTCAGGGTTTTATATATATCATCTCATTGCCTTCTCACCTGTAGGGTTTCTGTTGAGAAATCAGAGCTTATTCTTATTGGTTGTCCTTTGTAGGTAACTTTTAGTTTTTCTCATGATGCTTCCAGGATTCTTTCTTTGTCTTTGGTGAGTTTGATCATGATATGTCTTGATGATTTTCATTTGGGGTCAATTATCTTTGTGGTTTGTTGGACTTTCTGAATGGATATATTCTCATCTTTCATCACATCAGGAAAGTTCTCTTTCAACAAATTTTAGACAATTTTCTCCATGGTTTTATTTGTCTCTTCCTGTTCTGGAATTTCAGTTACATGTAGGTTATTTCTTTCGATGGTATCCACATGAACCTTTGTCTTTTCTTCATTTTGTTTTGACCTTTTTTCTTATTGATTCTTTTTCAAAGAATTATTCAGGTATTTGTCTTTAATCTCATTGATTCTGTCTTTTATTGATTCAGTTCTACTCCTTTGCTCTTCAATGTGTTATCTATTTCTGAAAATTTAGTATTAATCTTCTGGATTTCTATCTGTAGATTTTGTATCATTTTTAATTATTCAGTTTTTTGTCATTTTGTTCTTGCATTTTCTTCTGAAATTGTTCTAGGATTTTTCCTGTCTTTTCTTTAATTTTTTCAGTGGTTTTCTTGATCTGCCTCTCGGGCCTTTGAGAATACCTTAGTCTATTTCTTTTGAATTCTTCATTAGGGAGTTCCAATACTGCTTATTCCTCACTGAGGTGTTCTGGATCTATATCCTGCTCCCTTGTTTCTATCACTTTATCTTGTTTTTGTTGTTGTTGTTGTTGTGAACTGTGATGGTCTGGTGTCTCTGAGACATTGTGACATTGTTGTATTTAAATTTAATTGGTTATTGTATGTTGGAGTGATTTGCCCAAGGTGTTTTTTTTTTGTTGTTGTTGTTTTGTTTTGTTTTTTATGTATCTGAGTTAGCAGGATACTGTGTTCCTCTTTTTTCTAATTGGCAGAGCTTATGCACTCAGCACCTGCCTCCTGGGGGTTATGATAGAGAAGGAGAGTGGCTGCATAGATCTCTATTATCTATTTGTGAAGAGAAGTTAATGGTTATTCAGGCTCTTGTTGGCCATTTATTGTTGGCCAGTTGGTAGAGAAGGAAGTAGTGGCTCTCATTCCATAAGTGGGATGGCAAGAGGTGTGGGTGTGGTTGTATCATATGGGGACAGTTGCTGTCTCCCACTCAGTTAGATAAAAACAACAGTTAAAAATCCATCAAAAACGTAAAAGCAAGTGGAGAAAATCTACCCTGCGTAAACACATGGAAAAATCACAAAAAAATGTAAAAGAGAAAAAAAAGAATGAAAGACAATGAATGAGAGAAAGTAGTTAAAGAGATACTTTAAAAAGCCAAAAGAAATATGCATAGAAAGAGTGGGAAAAAAGAAAAAAAAAATTGGGGGGGGGTGGAATAAGAGAAAAGAGTTAGGGTTGGAAAATTATGAATTAAAAAATGGGAAAAAAGAAAAACGAGTAATAGAGAAAACCATGAGAAAGAAAAAAAAAAATGGGAATCAGGAATAGGGAAGGGAGTAAAAGCTGAAAACTAGAACCTGTCTAGTAATCTAGTGCTGTCTTTATTGTCTAGTGTGGCTAATATAGAAATACCACAAATGGGTGGCTTCACCAAACAAAAATTTATTTTCTCACACTTTGGGAAGATAAAAGTCCAAATCCAGGGTGCTAATTCTAGGGAAGGACTTTCTGTCACCTGTGCAGTAATGTCTCTCTTCAGCTTCTGCTTCCGGGATCTTTGGAACTCTCCGTGTGTCTTGATATTTATTTTCCAGATTTCTGCTCAGTTGCTTGATTGTTTAATCTCTTTTATATCTCAAAAGATATTGAGTCAAGACACAGCCTACATTAATCCTATATCATTAACATAATAAAGACAACCCATTCCTAAATGGGATTATAACAACAGCCATAGAGGTTAGGATTTACAATACATATTTTTGGGAGCTAAAGTTCAGTCTATAACATATGCACACATATATAGAAAGAGAGAATGTAAGACTTCAAAGATGATTATTCCCCTTAATTATCTACTTATTAATGAATTTATTTACCTTTATCAACTTTTATAAAATTATTTTAATTACTTCTGGAATTAGGTTCAAACATGCTTCTGAGTTTATCAGTATTATTCTAATATTTGGGGTGACTTTTGGGGAACTATTTATGATTAAAACATCTGTTATTTAAAAGCATTTTAAAAATATTTTACTGAGATAAGTTATTTGATTACTAATCAATTTATAAAACTTTTTATGCATATTTTATATTTGGCTTACAATTTGAAACATACTTTAAATCGGAAATGCTTATTGCCAATATGAGTGTTGATAAATTGTTCTAAAAATCAGTTTTAAATACATTTGGTTTACAAATCATGTTCTCACAGAAAAATAAATAACTCAATTTTTTTTTTTTTTTTTTTTTGCTTTTTTTTTCCCCTCAGCATTTATCTTTAAGTTAAACATCATATGTAGTTTTCCATGAAGATTAACCCTGACTTCTTGGGATTAATGATGTATTATAGAATGGATTTTCAGCTGACCAGTATGTAACAAGGTCATTAAAGAAAAATAAGGATGGACACAACATTTTCTTTTCTCTGGTCCTTACAGATTCCTTATCCTGCATGATTTCCTCAGATAATGGCAAATGCTTCATCAATGACATCTGACATTTCCTTAATTACCCTGAGGGCACATGACATGAGAATGTCCTGATTTGAATTCTTCCAATTTTTTCCAGGAAATATTTTCTCATTTCAGCCTGGTTCTCATTTCATACTCCAGGTAACAGGTTTCTTCCAATATTGAAAATTTTACTGCTGGCTATTGTTAATGTTTCTTCTTATCTGTCTAGGTAAGGCAATTTCCTCTGATTCTTCCATTTTGCTTAACACATTCAAATACTTTCTCTTTTTTTCTGTTTTTTTTTTTTTTTTTTATGTACTGCGTTAGAGGCATCTTCTATTTCCTGCATTTCTTATTCTTAAATATAGATAATTGAGCATTTTAGTTTTTCAACTGACATTGAATTCCCTACGGTTTATGTACAGATTCCTTAATCAATGATTAAGTATCAAATTTCTATGGTTTGTTTTTTTAACCACCAGATTAAGGATAAATTAGCAATTCTCACAAACACATTTCTGTTTTTGGGTTCCAAGCAAATTAAATTCTAAAATACTTTTATTATATTCAGGATAGAATTTTATCTGGTCAGGGTTAGTGCCAGAATTACATTAGAAATATTCGCCTCATGAGCATGAAAGTACTGAATTTGAAACTTCACATTTGAAAGAGGAGAGAGATTAAATTTTCTCTTTCTGACCCTAGAACAAATTGTATCACCCTTTCATTCTCTTGCAATACATAAGAAACATGGGTCAGAGTCCCAGTTCTCCCTACCATACAAAAGAGAGGTCATGAGAAAGCACCTTATAGAGCATAAAAAAATAGACAAATGCAGGATATTTTTATAATAATTTATGTAGTAACATACTAATAAGGAAAAGACACTATCTATAGAACTAAGAAAAACTGTTGAGGGTATGTCTTCCAAACTTAAAATTTACAGGTAGCCTCTGGAACCTCTCTTGCACAAGTTAGTCAGATATTACTAGGTAGAGTTAAGCTCCTTCTTTCACAGCTTTACACTGCAAAGAGGGATAATCCCTATGTCATTCCTTAAGTGAGTAAGAGGCTATCAAAAGCTCTTCCCACACTGGTCTCTCCAGTTGAGTTGATATACGTACCTTTTCAGTTCAATGTCTAGCTGCCATTGAAGTATGTGTCAGCTAAACAGGTCCTCAAATTTCCTTTTAAATTTCCTTGCCAGTTGCACACTGATGCTGAGATGATACCACTTGGTGTATCCTTACTCCTATGTTCCTAGCTAATATTCCAACAGAAATATCAAACACTCAGCAAACATGAAATGTTCAAGTCTTACTAGGAGGATTGTCTTTGTCTTTAATATTTTATACTTGTCATTCCGTTTTATTAGGGTAGGCATTGTAGCAAACAAAGAGGAAAGGGGACTTTATAGACTGCCTTAGGGCAAGTGATGAAGAGGGAAAGACATAACACATTTTGTATTTGATACATTTGAATTTTTATAAAATTTAAGCAAGTGATAAAATGACTAAAATGAAGCCCTAAACAAAATTATCCAGAGTTTAATTTTTTCTTTCTTTCCAAGAGACATAATGACCTTTATTTTTAAATATAATTATTAGGAATTTGATTACTTCTTATTTAATTACAAACTCATGGCTTTAAGTAATTTACACAATCTTCTTCAGATTCTGTCTTCTTAGCTCTAAAAAATGACAGGTGATACTAACACAAATTTTGTTAATAATAACAGAAAATATACTAAGAAACACTAAATATATTGTAACCTAAATATGTTGCAACATCAGCAAGATCTATATAATATGTGTGTGTACACACACACACACACACACATAAAGGAGCTCTGATAGTGCAGTGCCTAAGTCATTTGACTGCTAACCAAAAGGCTGGTTGTTCAAACCTGCCACCCACTAGGCAAAAGGAAAACAAGTGGGCAATCTAGTTCAGTAAAGATTTACTGCCTTAGATACCCAATAGGTGTTGCTATGAGTGGATATTGACTTGATGGCAGTGGGTTTGGTTTAATACACACACACACACACACACATATACACACATAAACCTGCAGTCCAAAATGTGAGATACGGGGTTCTTTTGTTAAACAATGCAAATATAACTGTATAGCCAATAAACACTTACACTACACAATCACAAAATAAACAGAAACAAATTAAATACATTTTTTGGCTTAAATATCATAACTATGTGTTCATGTTGGTTAAGAGCAATAAGAACTTAAGGTTTTCATAGACTTCTTAAGAGACTTCAGAGTACATAGAATTTGGTTGGATTGAGAAACGCACAAATTAAATGGAGTAGCATTCAAGAATACATAAATACAAAATGACAGTGTAGTTGACCAATACAGGTATTGACTTAGTTTAAAGAGAGCTTTGAAGAAAGAGTTATGAAGAAAACACAGAATAGATTTAAATAGCTCTGGGAGATAAAATGAGATCAGTATAGAAAATACTTTAAAAATCAAGACATTTTAAATTTAGTGGGACAGGAAATATAAAATAAGTGAAAAGTTATGAAATATGGAATTCCATAAAAAAGCTGTTTTTTTGTTTGTTTTGTAATATTATTAACATTTTGCTTTAAAAAATAGTTTAAATATGATAAGAAGAGAGATTAGAGTTTGGAATGCAGCCATCAATCGATTTATGTTAGAGGTGATGATGTTATGTACAAAAATATTTGCAGTAACAACAGAGAAAAATAAAATGATTAACTCATATGAAAATAATATAGCCCAGACAGAGGACCTAAAATTGATGGAAACAGGAGAAAACAAATGAGATTCTTTCTTGAGAATTTCTCTCATCCCACAATTTCAATATCAGTAAAACCTAGTTAAATTTTGTTTTAGGAACAGTCCCCCAATATGGAATAACTTACTAAAATGGAAATCTGATATCTATGTGTGAAAAATAAGTCTGTCATTGTTCTGGCAATGATGGCCAGAATTGATTTTCAAAATGTGCAGACATTATCTAGGTGATTTTTTAGCTTTAGCTTGCAAAGCCCTCATAGCTTGCCTCCCCGAGTGACTAAACAAGCTTCCAGAACATAAGCTTCAAGAACATAGAGCCCTCAAATGTCTGGCATCTGTGCTGATTTTGCAAAATTGCTCTCTGGTAAATACAGTTCTGAAAGTAGTTGTCAAATCAAATAGAGCTGCATTGGCTGCAAGCTATTGAAAGCAAAAAGACAAACATAAAATAAATGGTTGACCTGGCTCACCATTGCAGTGAAGGAAAACTACATATGTCAGTCAGATCACTGTGCAATTCTTCCTAGAATAGATAAAACATAGAGGAGGAATGGGAAAGGAAAAAAAAAAAAAAAGGAAGCCTGCAAAAGCTTGTAAAGACCAAGAAAAGAAATAACACCTAGTGGAAAACAAAAGACAGGCACAACACGTAGTTGGAAAATCAGGTTAGTTTTTTTTAGTAGAAAATTCAAGCATTCATTTCAACTTCCTTTCAAGTTGATCACCTTAAGGCCATGATAGTTCACAGAAATAATCTAAAAAGCATGGGAGAGCAACATGAACATCTGGTGGGGAAAGGAATCGATGAAGACAAGCTGGTTTAACTTTGAAGAATTATTAACTACCAGGAAAGTCAAAACGCTTAAGAAACAAGAAGATGTAAGTCAAAGAAGAGAGTATGAAAGATTTATCTTTAAATCCAGTTGACAAGCCAGTTTACCTATTCAAGAACTAAAATAATATCTTAAAACATCTTGGGAACTTTTCTATGAGCTTTAGTAAAAGAAGAATAAAAAAGGCTTGGAATCTTTGTAGATATTCACATACTTTCTGAATTCCTAATTATCCAAAGACATATTTCCATTATTATTTTTTTTAATCTGATGATCACTGCTGCTAAAAATAAAATAAAATAACAAAAAAAGCTTAATATAATTTTGAAAGTCATATTGAATTTCTGATGGGTAAGATTGGAAAATGCAACCCTTTTTGAGGAATAGTTTCTTGTTTGCTTTCAATGGCATTCCTTTTGCAACTTGGCGACTGGCACATCCTATTTAGAAAAAAAACCTACAGCCATTTTCAACTTATTTAAAAAGAGTTTTGAAAGTAACTTTCTCTATATATATATCTATATATATAGCCAAATTCACTGCCTTCAAGTTGATTCCAACTCATAATGACCCCCACTGGGTTTTTGAGGTGGTAAATCTTTATGGAAGGAGATTGCCCCATCTTACTCCCATGGAGTAGCTAATGGGTTTGAACCACCATCCCTTTGGTGAGCAGTCAAATGCCTTAATATACACCAAAGAAAATTACAACTTCATATTTAACTTAAGTGAGCATGAGAGAAGCATCCTAGGTACATATTTGACTCCATGAATGAAGACAATGTGTTAAAGATAAGCATATAAAAGATACAACATTTCTCCACATTCGCTATTATCTTTCAGGAATATTAACTACCTAGAGTTTCAAAAAGTGCATCACAAGTATATTATATAAAATTAAAGTGTACTCTTTTTGAAATATAGATGGGTAATAGACACATAGATAGAAGAGAGGATCCCCTCACACACCACATACACATGCAAATACACACACTGTACCTCAATTAACATCCACAAAGTAACATCCACAAAGTATTCTCTCCATCTCTCTGGTTTCCCCCATAAACCATCTTCCTCTCTAGTGATGAAGGTTGTGAAGTCTCAAAAATACTGTGTATTTTAACCTGGACATTCATTTTAACAATCCTCTAGTTTTCTCTTGACCATACTAAACATTACTCCATCATCCACCTATAAAATTGCATATTCTCTGAAGCACATGTCCAACACCATCTCCCCCTACCTTTTTTCTCCTACTCACTGTTGTCAACTAATTTCCTAGTCACTCTCCCTATGTTTTAAAGATACATAACTTGTCTTCTTTTCTATATGAATACTTGTGTTATATTGGGTGACATTATATATTCCAAAGAGATGACACATGGGATGTGGTTGTAATCACTTGATTAAAAATCTTCTCCACTCACCTCCTTCTATATACATGAGTAGGACCTTGTCATTACTGCAAATACTTAATACCTGTGAAACAAGAAGTATAGCCATCCCACTCTAGCTAACATTCCACATCATTTTGGCTCCCTTAACTCATTTACTACCTCTTTATTTTTTCTTCTATCTAATATTTTTTTCCAGTCTTTTGATATTGTTGTTGTTTTTGTTTGCCGTCGAGTCGGCCCCAACTCATAGTGACGCCTCCTTGGGTTTCCGAGGCAGTATCACTACGGAAGTAGGATTGCCCAACTTCCCTTCTGAGCAGTGGCTGGTGGGTTTGAACTGCCAGCCTTCTGGTGAGCAGTCAAGTGGCTTAGGCACTATGCTACCAGAGCTCCTAGTCTTTTGATAGCATTGCTTTCTAATTAAGTAATTCCTCACTTTTTCAATTTTCTCACTCTACCATATTATTAATTTTCAGCTGATGATTTGTATTCTTATTTCACAGAGAGTAAAGAAGTAATCAGACAAAAAAAAAACTTTCCACTTTCTTTCAGCAAATTAAAAGTGTTACATTACCCTTATTTTTGTATCTTCCTATATTGCTCCCAAGTTCTTCTTTCTGGGAAACTTCTGCTGAGATTATGGTCAGGCTTCAGCTTTGATATCTTGACCCCACCATCCAAATTGAGTG